>NW_023601851.1:13311087-13327631 GCF_014898055.3 Talpa occidentalis | reverse complement strand
TTAAACAGAGATTACAAACTTGTATATAGGTCCTATTGTCATAGAAAATCCTGCTCTTTAAATATCAATTATACATTACTCTGGGGATCAGCTCCTTTCCCAGGTCACTCTTCTAATTGAACAAAACTTTCTTGCCTGCCCACTCAAGGACTTGAAACACAACCTAAAGCTGCTCTGATCTTACCATGAAATTATGAACCAATAGTACTTTTATTTTTTTAATCATTAGAATGTCAGGTATAAAAAGCCACCACCTTTGGGCATTTCCCCTCGCTTGTGCTTGTTGGGTTTGAGTACCTGAACCCCCAGCGCTCCAGGGGCATTCACTTGGGCCACAGTGTCCCTGTCCCTGCTACGCAAACACTGCCTTGGGTCAATCCTCCCCAGGCTGCTTCAAACATAGTAAAAGCAGTGATAAATTAATGGTAAATCATGGCAGGAAAGTTGCTCCACCAATTGTGTTTAGGGAATGAATAGTAAAACCATATATGTAGCTAAATATCAACAACTAACTATTAGACTGATTAAAAAAAACAAACAAACAAAAAAAACAAACATTAAAAGATAAAACCATTGCCAGCCACTGATAATCCTCAAGTGGGAAGTCTTGAAGCAACTAGAACACACACGTCAGGGAAGAACACTAAATGGAGAGACCACTCTGGAGAAGAAGCTGGCCAGTTCTTTGTGAAGTACATTATAAACTTGCCATTCACATTTATCCAGCTGTCCTGAGCCTGGTGTTTTTCCATTTTACAGAAATGAAAACTTGTATTTACAAAAGTACCTATAAATGAAAATTCAGGACGTTTATGTGTATAGTAGAGAAACACTGGAAACAACTCTAATGCCCTTCATGCAGGGAGTGGGCGCACAAACTTCTCAGACATGCATGGTGATTGTTCACTTCTCAGGAACAAGAGTGAGAGAAGGTACTGGCACCTCACAACTTGGACAACTCCCAATACTTCCTGCCCAGTGAAAAGCCAACCAGAGACAAAGTCTTTGGACTCCTACTCCAAGGAGATAACATTCTGGAAAAGGGTGAAGTGCATGTGAAAAACCTGGTTATCTGGTGATGGGGTTATGGGAGTTGTCAACAATAAAGACTCAACAGGTGAGAATTCTGGAGAAGGCTGGGAAGCTACTGTTTCTTCACTGTGTTTGTAGTTATATGACTGTATTGATAGATCAAATTCCAGAGACTTGCACCAGGAGAGTGTATTTTACTTGCTCTGGAATTTTAAACTTTTAGTGTGTGAATTTAAGAATACATTTTAAAACACTGTCAATGAACAAAGTCATTACTATAAGTCTGTATGTGTTCCTTCCTTTCATCCAATTTAAAAAACATATTTTGTCCACTGGGAACTCTACTTCAAAGTTCATCCTGCATTTTTTTTAGGTAATGTAGATTTGCATAGTTACTTGTATTTACTCATGTAAAATACATGAGAAATACTTACCATGATAGATAAAATACTTATCATGATAGATAAGTCCAGAGGGTAAATTCAGAGGCTGCCTCATGATGAATGAACACATTAGAAAGACAAAGGGTAGAGAGAAAAATAAATCAAGAAACTACAAGATCTTAGACTTCTGGTAAAGGTATAAATGTAGACATAATTTGACATTTAATTGGCATAAGTTCATAATGACATAAATTTTAGTTAATATTTTCTTTGGATATTGCAAATATTGAAGACTACATATTCCCTGTTTAGATGAGGAAAGATTTGAGGAGCATAGTTTTAAAAATCTAAACATATTGCAATAGTGAAAAGAAAATAATAATTTTATTCAAGGAAGTCAGTTATCTTGCTTAGATAGTGAATACTGTAGAAAGTCCCATCTCTGAATAACAGTACTGTATTTTCTCTATGAATTTAGATATCAAATGCAACAAAGTCTAAAATGGACAAAGCTTCAGATTTTGTTGCTTTAAACTTTTCCAATACTTTTTCATGCTGGAGTGATATCTGAGTCTTACAATAATCCTGGGGCCTCAGAGGAAATTGTGTATTTTTACCATTCACTAATTGTAAAACATAAGGAATAAGATTCCAAAACAGGTACAAATTGGAGTTGCTTCTAGTAAACCCAATGTTATCAAGCTGAATCTCATATTTGGCTCTCTCAGAAAGTCAGTCATAAATCATTCAATCAGATATTAAGTAATGTGGCTGACAAATGCCTGCCATCCTCCACAAAGAAAGCAACATGTAAAACCAATTTGATTTTTGTCTAGTATTACTTCCTTGTTCCTGCTCTTACAAATCAAATCACTTGCCTTGTATAACTCTTCATATCATAGTGACCACCACCATCATCATCATGGTCATCAAGTTCTTCATCAGAGAGCATGTATTAAGTTCATAGAACATAAAAGTTGAAAAGAGGGGAATATACACATATATACTCCCATGAATAAAATGTATAAGTAATTATCACATAATATGTGATGTTAGATGGTGGAGGGTTTGGAGGGTTTAGTGGGTTTGTGAAGTACAACATAGCTATGTATAGGACAGCAATAAGATAACCTGCATTGGTATAATTAACTAACACCTAGGATATTAGAATTTCAAAACAACTGCTAACAGCACATTTCAGAAATAGATGAAACAATCTCTTATATGAGTTGCTGATTCAAGAATCTGAAGTTGGGAGGGAGACAGTGGTTCTGTGATAGTTACAAGTTATATTTGAACTGGTATTTATCAGTTCAAACGTTTAATAATGCTAAACCCTTTAGAAAGGGCTAAATGCATGAAAGACTAGTTTAATTACACTTTTTTAAGATTATGCGGATTGAAGGTAATTCTGAAAATAATTTTCAATATTTTCTTTCATTTAAAACTCACAGGCGATGGATTTTTTTAACCATGAATCAGTACATGATTAACTATTTAGAGTGTCATTGTGAAAAGATGAAATGATTCCATGAAAATTATGTTGGAGCTGGAATTTCTACATAGAACATAGAAATACATGCAGAGTGAACTGGCTGACTTGGGTAGTTGCTCTCTGTATCTCATGTGATTTGTCAGAATGTTACTAGGGTGAAAACTGTGTAAACTGATTAGAGATAGTCCATATGATACATAGCATGTTAAATAAATATGTTCTATTGTTTATTGATGCTCTAAAGTCTCTAAATTTTCAGAAATCTCTAGGTTTTGCTAGGAATCTGTCATAGGTCATAGCAACATTCATTTATGCATTCATACAGTCAATTACTCATTCAGCAAACATTCCTATTAAACTGTTCTTGGTCAGAACCTGTGTGAAAGAATCCAAACATGTTAAAAAAATCATGAAGATATTCCAAATATATAGGTAAATAATCTTTCATTCTGTATATTTTTCAAAATTTTTACCAGATTGAATTCTATTTTTATTATGTTTACTTTTTATATGCACTATGTGATGTATACTATTTTATTCATAAAGTAGGATATTCTGTAGGTGTGAGCCATTGAAAATAGATTCATTTATCTGGTGTCAAAGCATAGTAAATAGACTAACATTTAAAAGTGTCTGAAAGTACATCATAAACTGAAGTGATTAACTTCATAAAGGGTAGTGTGCAGAGTGTGATGTTTCTATGATAACTGTTTGGCAAGTAGAAAAAACACCACTCTAATTTTTAAGGAACAATTTTTTCAGTGCTGCAATCACATCCTTGTTCCGAAGGCTGTATATGAAGGGATTAATCATGGGAGTCACTATTGTGTAGAAAAGAGAGAGCAGCTTGTCAGTTAATGCAGAATGATTGGATTTGGGCCTGAAGTAGGTGATGGAAGCAGACCCAAAGAATAAAACCACAACTATGAGATGGGAAGAACAGGTGGAGAAGGCTTTGGCCCGTCCACTGGCTATTGGCAGCTTCATAATCGTGGAGATGATTTTGCCATAAGAGAAAAGTATCAATGTGAAGGGCATGGCAACAATCACCAAAGTTGCTACATAAACATAGATCTCATGCAGAGAAGTGTCCCCACAGGCCACCTTGATAACTGGGGGGATGTCACAGAAGAAGTGGTTGATTTGGTTGGAACTACAGAAATGCAGAGAGAATATCAGGCTTGTTTGTCCTATTTGGATTGGGATTCCAGTGACCCAGGCACCAACAGCCAACTGGGCACACATCTTGTGGTTCATGACCAGAGGGTATTGCAGAGGGTTACAAATGGCCACGTCATGGTCATAAGACATCACGGCCAGCAGGAAGCACTCAGTGGTCCCCAACATAAGGAAGAAACACATTTGTGTGGCACACTCCACCTTAGACAGGCTTCTGTCCTGAGTCCACAGGTTCTTCAGAATCCTAGGAAGGGTGACTGACACATAACAGATTTCCAATGAGGAAAAGTTTGCCAGGAAAAAATACATGGGTGTCTGCAGTGCAGAATCAATCCTGGTTACTATTATGATGAGGCTATTTCCAATTAAGATAATTATTTAAATCATGGCAAATACCCCAAATAGTAACCCTTGCAGTTTTGGAAGGTCATAAAATCCCATGAGTACAAATTGTGTCACAGAGGAAACATTGTCTTCTGATTTCATCTTGCCGTAGGACATCTGTAGGAATGGCATAATAATAAGAAGTACAAATAGGTTACTTTATGTGGATTTGTTCTCTTATATAACCAGTAAGGATAGCATAGCATGTATTTCCTATAAAAACACCTGTACAAAGAGGTGAGGTGTATTTTTAATTATTGTTAAATGTTAATACAAGGAGAGTATATCATCTTAATTTTTTTTTTCTGCTATGGGTCATCATATTTCTCTTTATGAAGATGAAATATGTTAATGTAATTTTGTTATTAATCTGAAACCTCAAAATTTTTAATGAATTTAAGTTCAGTGGTAACATTCCAAACTTTCAACATTTATATATCATTGCTTTATAAAACTAAAGATCATTCCCATTCTTTGGGTTGGCATATTTTTTCCTCATCTCCCAATCTGTTTTGATTATTATGAATTCAATCCCAATTTTATTACATGTCATTATATAATAATCTAAAATAATTTTTAGAGATTCTAAGACCTTAAGAAATACTCCCTCGATGGCGGCGAGGAGACGCTGCGAGTAAGATCTCCCATTAAAAAAAAGTTAATAGGGAGGGAAAGCGGCAGGTCCCAGTGAGAACTGGGACATGGAAGATAAACGGACAACTCCAGAAAACTACCCAAAGAAGAAAGTGGCCATAAAAGAGGACTAGAAGGGAGGAAAGCACAGAACCCTGCTCCCCACACCCACCCACAGAGTCAGCACTATCCGACCGGCAGAGAGGAGGAAAACAACAAACTAAAATGACCAACAAGTATGAACTATGCAGCAAGCGGGACTGTGAGTGGAAAGGAACTATTACAGCCACCACACCCTGTGAACGGGAGCTGTGGAGAACCCTGCAGGATTCCCCACGGCGGTGAGCGAACGGCTCCGGGCGCCATTAGAGAAGAACAAAGAGACTCTGGAGATGTGCACACAGCCCCCGGCCGTCCGGTAAGCTTGTGTGGAAACGCGGCGAGCTTGGCGCGCTTGAAAAGCAAACGCGGATCGGGATTACAGCTGCCCAGGTCCCCGCGCCTGCGACCTAGGCTTGTGGGGAGACACGCGGAGGCCCTCACTGAGTAAGCAGGAACCAGGCGCCCAGGCACGGGAGCGGGTGCAAAAGGCGCCATTCCTGCACCACTGAACTGGGCTACAGCCCTCGTCCTGGACCTGAGGGCTTTGAACTGAGACCTGGGACACAAAGTTCGGGGCGTGGGTTCTCCACGACAGTGGGGCACAAGGCAGACACAGCACCCCAAAGCCATTGAGGTTTACCCTACCATTTCCGCTCTGTTCCCTGTCCCACGGGGTGGGGGGGAGAAAAACAGCCCCCCAAGGACAATAGGAGAGATCTCTGGCGCCACCTAGCGACCAGAAAAAAAGTCACTAACACCCCATAGAACAGGTAAATTTCTTAAGTCTGCTTGAAAAGGGCAGAAGGCTCCCGGAGGAGACAGTGGCCAGCTGGGAAGTTAGCCCACGCCAGGCCCCTTCCGACCAGAAGTCTGAGCCCACAGAGGGAACAGGGACCCACGGCCGGGGCAGAACGGGCACGCAGAAGAGTGTGCCTGAGACCGGATGCTCAGGGAATGAGTCCTGTGTTGCCATTTTAGAACAGGGACATTTCTTCAGTAAAGTCTTCCTGAAACCAGCAGAAAGTTCCCTCAGAAGCCAGAGATGGCTCCTGGAGGAGCCAGAGGGGAGCGGAGAAGTTCACCCAAGATGCCGGCCAGTCCCAGCAACACAGTGTCCCAATGCATACGACAAATTAGAAAACAGACAGTAGGGAGTAGAAAAACCACACGCAACCTAGCAACTCCTCAGGAAAAAAGCACACCACAAAAAGAAAACCACCCCCCCGATTGCAAAGACAGTAACTTGGAAGAACTTCTGAGACTTCCAGAAAAAGAATTTAAAATTGTTGTGATTAAAAAAATGACAGAACTCATAAAGTAAAACAATGATCAGAAGAAGGAAATTGAGTCCCTAAAGAGGGAAGCAAAAGAAACGCAGGGGATCAAAGAATTAATGGAGGAACTAAAGAACTCTGGGAAAAGCAATGAAAGCAGAATAGAGGAAATGGAAGAACAAATAAGTACTCTTGAAGACACAGAAATAAAAAGAACCAAAAATGAAAAGGAAAGAGAAGTATGAAGGAAAAAGAACAAAGAAAGACTTCGGGAACTATATGACTCCATGAGGAAAGGAAATATAAGAGTTATAGGAATTCCAGAAGGAGAGGAGAAAGATGTAGGAACAGAGAAAATATTCCAGGAGATAATTGAAGAGAAATTCCCAAATGTGAAGAAGGAGCTGAAAATCGATATAAAAGAAGCAAGGAGAACACCAAACTTCCACGACAAAAGGAAAAATACAGCAAGACACATAATAGTAAAGCTCCCAAGAATCCAGGACAAGGAAAAAATAATGAAGCTGACAAGAGGGAAGAAACAGATAACATTCAAAGGACAACCAATCAGTCTGACATCGGACTTCTCTGAAGAAACACTATGAGCAAGGAGAGAGTGGAGGGACATAGTCAACAGACTCCAAGAAAACAGATGCCAACCAAGAATACTCTATCCCACAAAGCTCTCCTTCCTCTATGAAGAAAGAATAAGGACCTTCCCAGACAAAAAGAAACTCTGGAATTTCATTACGACTAAACCCCACTCCAAAAAATACTACAAGGAATCCTAAAGCCAGAACCTCAGAGGGACGAATAACAACAAAAGAAGGCCAAAAAAAAAGTTATTAAAAGAATAAATAAAATCAAAGGAAAGACAAACACAATGACAAATACAAATGGTAACATATCCATATTAACTCTAAATGTAAATGGACTAAACTCTTCAATAAAAAGACACAGAGTTGCAGCCTGGATTAAGAAACAAAACCCAACCTTTTGCTGTCTCCAGGAAACACATTTAGCTACAAAAGATAAAAATAGGCTCAAAGTTAAAGGATGGAAAACAATCCTACAAGCAAATGGACCAAAAAAGAAAGCAGGAACAGCTATACTTATATCAGATAAAACAGACTTCAAACTCAAAAAAAATAAAAAGAGACCCCAATGGTCACTACATCATGATCAAGGGGACAACACTTCAAGAAGAAATAACACTCATTAAAATATACTCACCAAACGAAGGAGCACCAAATTATATCAGACAACTGTTGTCCTCTCTGAAAACAGACATCAGAGAAAACACATATGTAGTGGGAGACTTCAACACACCACTATCAACAATGGATAGATCAACAAGACAAAAAATAAGTAAAGAAACTAAAGCTCTAAATAAGCATTTGGGCTTAACAGACATCTATAGAACACTAAACCCAAAAAAACGGAGTACACATATTTCTCAAGTGCACTCTCCAGGATCGATCACATACTGGGGCACAAGACAAACATCAACAGATACACCGAGATTGAAATCATATCAACCATCTTTTCTGACCATGAAGGCATCAAACTAGAAATAAACCATAAAAAGAAGGCAAGGAACTTTCCTACCTCATGGAGATTAAAAACCACACTACTGGAAGAACGCTGGACTAACGAGGAGATCAAAGAAGAAATTAAAAAATTCTTTGAATTCAATGACAAGGAGGACACCAATATCCTAAATGTATGGGATGCAGCAAAAGCAGTAATAAGAAGAAAATATATAGCAATAGAAGCTCACATCAAGAAACAGGAATGAACTCAAAGAAACAACCTAATCTCGAAGTTCAAATATCTAGAAAAAGAACAACAAAAAAACCACAAAATCAGTAGAAGAAAAGAAATAATAAAAACCAAAGCAGAAATAAAAGAAATTGAAACTAAAAAAAAAAAAAATCCAAAAGATCAATGAAACCAAGAGCTGGTTCTTTGAAAAAATCAATAAAATAGACAAACCCCTAGCCAGGCTCACAAAGGAAAAAAGGGAGAAAGCACAAATAAACAGGATCACAAATGAAAGAGGAGAAATCACAATGGACACAACAGAAATCAATAGAATAATCAGTAACGACTATGAACAGTTATATGGAAACAAGTTCAACAATCTAGAGGAGATGGACAAATTCCTACAACTCTACAATCACCGAAAGCTAGATAAAGAAGAAATAGAACACCTAAACAGACAAATTATAAGCAGCGAAATTGAAATGGTAATAAAAAACCTCCCCAAAAACAAAAGCCCAGGACCTGATGGATTTACAAATGGATTCTACCAAACATTCAGAGACGAATTAGTGCCTATCCTTTACAAACTCTTCCAAAAATTGAGAAGGAAGGGACAATACCAAACACGTTCTATGAAGCCAATATACACTAATACCAAAACCAAACAAGGACAACACAAAAAAGGAAAACTACAGGCCAATCTCCCTAATGAACACTAATGCAAAAATCCTTAATAAAATTTTAGCTATCAGAATCCAACAATGTGTCCATAAGATAATTCACCATGACCAAGTAGGATTCATTCCAGGGACACAAGGATGGTTCAACATCCAAAAATCAATCAACATTATCCAACACATCAACAAAAAGAAATATAAAAACCATATGATAATATCAATAGATGCTGAGAAAGCTTTCGACAAAGTGCAACACACATTTATGATAAAAGCCCTTGAAATTCTTGGGATACAAGGAACATACCTCAACATCATAAAGGCCATTTATGACAAGCCAACAGCCAGTATCATTCTCAATGGTGAAAAGCTGAAAGCAATTCCATTAATATCTGGAACAAGACAAGGATGTCCACTCTCACCACTGCTCTTCAATATAATACTGGAAGTCCTAGCCAGAGCAATAAGACAAGAGAAAGACATCCAAGGAATCCAAATAGGAAAAGAAGAAGTCAAACTATCACTATTTGCAGATGATATGATAATATACATAGAGAACCCCAAAAAATCCACAGAAAAACTAATTCAACTAAACAATCAGTTCAGTAAAGTGGCAGGATAGAAAATCGACACACAAAAGTCAGTAGCCTTCATATACACAAACAATAAATCTGAAGAAGAAATCAAAAAAAACATCCCTTTTATTTTTGAAACAAAAAAATATCAAATATTTGGGAATAAATCTAACAAAAGAGGTAAAGGACCTATACAAAGAAAACTATAAAACACTGTTAAAAGAAATAGAAGAAGACACAAAGAAATGGAAAGAAATCCCCTGCTCATGGATTGGAAGAATAAACATTATTAAAATGGCCATCCTACCAAAAGCAATCTACAGATTCAATACTATTCCAATCAAAATTTCAATGTCATTCTTCAAAGAAATAGAACAATTATTGATGAAATTCATATGGAATCACCAAAAACCCCGAATAGCCAAAGCACTCCTGAAAAAAAAAAAAAAAAAAGAAGGGAATGGAGGCATCACACTCCCATACCTCAAACTATACTACAAAGCCATAATCAGCAAAACTGCATGGTATTGGAACAAGAACAGACACACAGACCAATGGAATCAAATAGAAAATCCAGAAATAAACCCACAGATTTATGGTCAACTAATCTTTGACAAAGGAGCAAAGAATATGCATTGGAACAAAGAAAGTTTGTTCAATAAATGGTGCTGGGAAAACTGGGTCGCTACATGCAAAAGAATGAAGCTTGACCACTACCTCACACCATACACAAAAATCAACTCAAAATGGATTAAAGAACTACACATAAGACCTGAAACCATAAAATATATAGAAGGAAATATTGGCGAAACACTACGTGATTCCATATCAAAGACATCTTTACAGATACATCACCCAAAGCAGTGATAGTGAAGGCAAAGATAAACAGCTGGGACTACATCAAATTAAAGAGCTTCTGTACAGCAAAAGAGACAATAACAAAAACAAAGAGAAACCCCACCAACTGGGAGAACATTTTTGCACATAACACTAATGATAAAGGACTGATCACAAAAATCTGCAAAGAGCTGATGAGACTCAACAAAATAAAGAAAATAATCCCGTCAAAAAATGGTCAGA
Organism: Talpa occidentalis; assembly: GCF_014898055.3. Taxonomy (NCBI): domain Eukaryota; kingdom Metazoa; phylum Chordata; class Mammalia; order Eulipotyphla; family Talpidae; genus Talpa; species Talpa occidentalis. Next base: position 13,317,056 of record NW_023601851.1, on the reverse strand, counting down.
AGAGCTAAAAAGAAACTTCTCTGAAGAGGAAATGCAAATGGCCAATAGTCACATGAAAAGATGTTCAACATCACTTATAATCAGGGAAATGCAAATCAAAACTACCATGAGATACCATCTTACACCAGTGAGAATGGCACATATTAAAAAAAACTAGCAACAGCAAATGTTGGTGAGGGTGTGGAGAAAAAGGAACTCTTCTGCACTGTTGGTGGGAGTGCAAACTGGTCCAACCACTATGGAGAGCTGTGTTGAGATTTCTGGACCTACTAACCACAGAGCTTCCATATGATCCAGCAATTCCACTCCTAGGTATTTACCCAAAGGACACAGAAACATCAACTCCAAAGAACACCTGCACCCCTATGTTTATAACAGCACTATTTACAATAGCTAAGCTTTGGAAACAGCCCAAATGCCCAAAAATAGATGACTGGATTAAGAAGATGTGGTACATATATACCATGGAATATTACACAGCATTCAAATAAGATAAACACATGCAATTTGCAGCAACATGGATGGCACTGGAAGGGATCATGCTCAGCAAAATAAGCCAAAAAGAAAAAGAAAAATACCGGATGGTCTCACCCATAGCAGGAATCTAGAAAACTTAAATAAGGGACCAGTAAATTGAACAACTATAAGAAAGCGAAAATCAAAATCAACAAAAAACTATGAACCAGAGACAATTTTTGGGGAGTGAGGGGCGGGAGTGGAGGGATTGGGGTCAGAATTTGGGGGTTGCAATTATATGGGGAATATAAAAATAAAATTTATTATAAAAAATAAATAAATAAAATAATTTTTAGAAATTCATATAATTAATTTTAAAAGTGATGACTGGTTTTTACAGTCTTGATTATCTTCAATTTTTTCATAGACTGTACTAAAAACTGATTAATGAACACTATATATTATGGATTTTTTTTCATAATTAAAGCTGTATGGCCCATGAAATCAGCAATCATAATTTTTTTCAGAGTTTGCTGTGTGGAAAAAAGGCCTAAAATAATCTTCCTGTTCAACCAAATCTCAAGGCAAAGAGGCAGATTCATCAGCAATTATGTTCAGGAGAGCATTTCAAACTAGCATGTACAGCCTCACGCACCATGAAAAGAGACATTCACAACTACTGAGCTCTGATAATGTCTGGAGTTACCCACCTCTGCACCTGTTGACCCCATTCTGCAGACCTCATTTATTACAGTAATTGTTTGAACATGTCCTCTGTGTGTTCATTCTCACAGTATGTCCTGTGTGATGGCCAATCTTTCTTGAAACAATGAAAGTGAGTCACATTATTTCTTTCTTTGCAATAGTCCCCACTATGGAAGCTCAATTCTACCCAAAATGTAAACCATCCCTCCTCTCTTAATTCAACGTAGAGACTGATATTTAGGCAACTTTTTTTTTTTTTTAATGAGTCACTGCACCTGCTACAGTGACCTCCACATGTACCCACTGCTTATAAACTAGCCTGTCCTCAGAAACTGTCAATTTCTTTGTTCTTTTTTTTTTCTTTACATGCTCCTATATAAGGTCTCCACTCATTCTTCCATTGTCCTCAGAAACCGTCAATTTCTTTATTCTCTTAAGCTCTTTCTTTAAAAGGTTTATTTTACTTATTTATGCATATAAGAGCTGGGGTGTAGGCCAGAGGTGTGGAGAGTGAGAGGATTCACCAGAGACAGAGTGGGGAGCAGAACAGGCAGACCTACTGAAATACACTGCTGTGGGGAGCATTAGGCAAGGCAGGAGAGGTCTACTGCACCACAAGTCTGCTGCTCCCTGGCCGGGGGATCAAACAGTGGCTGCAGATAGCTTCATAGTGCTGAGACTTAACCCCTAGTGGCAGCAGGCAGAGCCCCTTTCATGCACTTTATGAAAGGTCTCCACTCATTTTTCCATCCCCTTTCTCCATTTCCCTAATTTTAAGTAAGCTATACTTTTGAAAAGCACCTTGAAGCTAAAACAAAATAGAAATTACAAAGGAAAGCAACAATAGCAGGCCTAGTGATGTCAAATATGTAGTGTTCTAATGAATTTTTTTCTGACTCAACAATGTATTTGTAAAATGGACAAATATTTTTATGAATATTCAATGGAATGGAAAAAGCAAAGCCATTTGGAATGTGAGAAATATTATTTTTAAAGCCTATTCAAAGTTTGTTAATCTTCTAAACAAAATCTCACCATGTAAGCTTCCTCAAATCCGGCAAGATCACCATTGCTTTTTATTAATGATGTTTTTGATTTATTAAATGTATATATTATATAAATTATATTTATAGAACTCTGAAAGAAAACTACTATATGATTCAGGTAAAGATAGTGGCTTGTGTTTTGATTCAGATATTTCCTGTTTATTGCTCTGGTCTTCCCTCTAAAGTAGTAATCACATCTAGTGTGAAGACTGTGGTATCAATTACACTATTATCCCAGTGTTTGCAGCATAGTGTTTTATACAGAGTAACATCATTAAATTAAATCAAATATATCAAAAATTGGTAGATGTAGTTCAGAGGACTTACCTCCTATATGATAACTCTGTAAATATAAAAATGGAATCATTCCATGATCACTTAAGAATTTTTAGATTCATATATATGGAACTTAATTCTTTTTTTTTTTAATAAATTTTATTGTTATATTCCCCATACAATTGCAGCCCCCCCATTCTGAACCCAATCCCTCCCCTCCCACCCCCACCCCCCTAAAAGTGTCTCTGGTTCATAGTTTTTTGTTGATTTTGATTTTCACTTTCTTGTAGTTATTCATTTTCCTGGTCCCTTATTTAAGTTTTCTAGATTCCTGCTATGAGTGAGACCATCCGGTATTTTTCTTTTTCTTTTTGGCTTATTTCGCTGAGCATGATCCCTTCCAGCGCCATCCATGTTGCTGCAAATTGCATGTGTTTATCTTTTTTGAATGCTGAGTAATATTCCATGGTATATATGTACCACATCTTCTTGATCCAGTCATCTATTTTTGGGCATTTGGGTTGTTTCCAAAGCTTAGCTATTGTAAATAGTGCTGCCATAAATAGGGGTGCAGGTGTTCTTTGGAATTGATGTTTCTGTGTCCTTTGGGTAAATACCTAGGAGTGGAATTGCTGGATCATATGGAAGCTCTATGTTTAGTAGGTCCAGAAATCTCCATACAGCTTTCCACAGTGGTTGGACCAGTTTGCACTCCCACAACAGTGCAGAAGAGTTCCTTTTTCTCCACACCCTCGCCAACATTTGTTGTTGCTAGTTTTTTAATATGTGCCATTCTCACTGGTGTAAGATGGTATCTCATGGTAGTTTTGATTGCATTTCCCTGATGACAAGTGATGTTGAACATTTTTTCATATGCCTGTTGGCCATTTGCATTTCCTCTTCAGAGAAGTTTCTTTTAAGCTCTTCTGCCCATTTTTTGACTGGATTATTTTCTTTGTTGTTGTTGAGTCTCATCAGCTCTTTGCAGATTTTTGTGATCAGTCCTTTATCATTAGTGTTGGGTGCAAAAATGTTCTCCCAGTTGGTGGGGTTTCTCTTTGTTTTTGTTATTGTCTCTTTTGCTGTGCAAAAGCTCTTTAATTTGATGTAGTCCCAGCTGTTTATCTTTGCCTTCACTATCACTGCTTTGGGTGATGTGTCTGTAAAGATGTCTTTGATGTGCAAATCACGTAGTGTTTCGCCTATATTTCCTTCTATATATTTTATGGTTTCAGGTCTTATGTCTAGTTCTTTAATCCATTTTGAGTTGATTTTTGTGTATGGTGTGATGTGGTGGTCAAGCTTCATTCTTTTGCATGTAGCGACCCAGTTTTCCCAGCACCATTTATTGAACAAACTTTCTTTGCTCCAATGCATATTCTTTGCTCCTTTGTCAAAGATTAGTTGACCATAAATCTGTGGGTTTATTTCTGGATTTTCTATTCGATTCCATTGGTCTGTATGTCTGTTCTTGTTCCAATACCATGCAGTTTTGATGATTATGGCTTTGTAGTATAGTTTGAAGTCTGGGAGTCTGATGACTCCATTCCCTTCTTTTTTTTTCAGGAGAGCTTTGGCTATTCGGGGTTTTTGGTGATTCCATATGAATTTCATCAATAATTGTTCTATTTCTTTGAAGTATGACATTGAAATTTTGTTTGGAATAGCATTGAATCTGTATATTGCTTTTGGTAGGATGGCCATTTTAATAATGTTTATTCTTCCAATCCATGAGCAGGGGATGTCTCTCCATTTCTTTGTGTCTTCTTCTATTTCTTTTAACAGTGTTTTATATTTTTCTTTGTATAGGTCCTTTACCTCTTTTGTTAGATTTATTCCCAAATATTTGATTTTTTTTGTTTCAATAACAAAAGGGATGGTCTTTTTGATTTCTTCTTCTTCAGATTTATTGTTTGTGTATAGGAAGGCTACTGACTTTTGCGTGTTGATTTTGTATCCTGCCACTTTACTGAACTGATGATGAGTTGAATTAGCTTTTCTGTGGAGTTTTTGGGGTTCTCTATGTATAATATCATATCGTCTGCAAATAGTGATAGTTTGACTTCTTCTTTTCCTATTTGGATTCCTTGGATGTCTTTCTCTTGTCTTATTGCCCTGGCTAGGACTTCCAGTATTATATTGAAAAGCAATGGTGAGAGTGGACATCCTTGTCTTGTTCCAGATCTTAATGGAATTGCTTTCAGCTTTTCACCATTGAGAATGATACTGGCTGTTGGCTTGTCATAGATGGCCTTTATGATGTTGAGGTATGTTCCTTGTATCCCAGAATTTCAAGGGCTTTTATCATGAATGGGTGTTGCACTTTGTCGAAAGCTTTCTCAGCATCTATTGATATTATCATATGGTTTTTATATTTCTTTTTGTTGATGTGTTGGATAACGTTGATTGATTTTCGGATGTTAAACCATCCTTGTGCCCTGGAATGAATCCAACTTGGTCGTGGTGAATTATCTTATGGATACATTGTTGGATTCTGATAGCTAAAATTTTATTGAGGATTTTTGCATCAGTGTTCATTAGGGAGATTGGCCTGTAGTTTTCCTTTTTTGTGTTGTCCTTGTTCGGTTTTGGTATTAGTGTAATGTTGGCTTCATAAAAACGTGTTTGGTATTGTCCCTTCCTTCTCAATTCTTTGGAAGAGTTTGTGAAGGATAGGCACTAATTCGTCTCTGAATGTTTGGTAGAATTCATTTGTAAATCCATCAGGTCCTGGGCTTTTGTTTTTGGGGAGGTTTTTTATTACCATTTCAATTTCGCTAATTGTAATTGGTCTGTTTAGGTGTTCTATTTCTTCTTTATCTAGCTTTGGGTGATTGTAGAGTTGTAGGAATTTGTCCATCTCCTCTAGATGTTAAACTTGTTTCCATATAACTGTTCATAGTAGTTACTGATTATTCTTTTGATTTCTGCTGTGTCCGTTGTGATTTCTCCTCTTTCATTGATGATCCTATTTATTTGTGCTTTCTCTCCCTTTATTCCTTTGTGAGCCTGGCTAGGGGTTTGTCTATTTTATTGATTTTTTCAAAAAACCAGCTCTTGGTTTCATTGATCTTTTGGATTGTTTTTTTAGTTTCAAATTTCATTTATTTCTGCTTGTTTTTATTATTTCTTTTTCTTCTACTGGTTTTGGGTTTTTTTTGTTGTTCTTTTTCTAGATCTATTGAGCTTCGAGATGAGGTTGTTTCTTTGCGTTCTTTTCTTGTTTCTTGATGTGAGCTTCTATTGCTATAATATTTTCCTCTTATTACTGCTTTTGCTGCATCCCATACATTTAGGATATTAGTGTCCTCCTTGTCGTTCAATTCAAAAAATTTTTTAATTTCTTCTTGATCTCCTCATTAGTCCAATGGTCTTCCAGTAGTGTGGTTTTTAATCTCCATGAGGTAGGAAAGTTCCTTGCCTTCTTTTTATGGTTTATTTCTAGTTTGATGCCTTCATGGTCAGAAAAGATGGTTGATATGATTT
>NW_023601851.1:13219449-13310987 GCF_014898055.3 Talpa occidentalis | reverse complement strand
TAATATATAACTCAGGGAATTATTTTGAGAGGTAAGAAGCATATGTATTTAACAGGTTATCTTATATGATGCAGTTGTAGTTCTATTAGGCATTGTTATGGATTGTTATACTTATTGAACTGATGATTATTATCACTGATATTCTTTTTCTATCATCTTGAAGTTTGCTTATATTTAACCAGTATAGATGTTTCCCAATCTAGTAGAGGAAAGAAATTACAGAGTATTAATGTGGCAGGAATACTAAGCTTAAATGAGTAGACAGGTTTATGTTGTGTGGATACCAGCCAGGAATAATATCTGGAAAAAAAAAAAAATCTTTATCTTATTGGTCTTTACTTCTAGTTTTCTCTGTCATCTGTAGCAGTCTCATGTATTTTGAGTACATAAAATAAATACATTTTAATAGAAATACAAATAAAAGTATATTTAAAGTCTAACTTATACCTTATTTAATATATGAGAGTATATACAAGAAAGTTTATGTTCTTTTCTGACTTCATCTATTTTTTCCATTCAGAACTATGAGTACAATGACAGTTTCAAAAATGGAATTTGAATGCTCAGTTTGCCTATTTTCTGTTTTAAGAGGAACTGGCATAACTAGACATTATAGAGAGATCTGCTTTTAGAAATTTCCACTGTTATTAACAATTTTGAATATTTGTTGCCTGCCATTCATGGTGTTAATAACCTTTCTCATATTTTCTCATTGTTACAATTTGATTAAAATAGGTACCATTATTATTCACATTTTGCATAAAAATCAAATGCACAGAAAGGTTAAAAACTTGCTCAGTATCAACAATCTAGTATCTGACCCAGGTTACCTAAAACTCAGCAGTGTGATGCCAACTCCACATGCTTAAACAATGGGTTTCATAAATATTAAATAAGAAAGGATTTTTGAATTTAATGTCCTGCAAATAATAGTAAAGCTAGTAATAAACTCTTCACCACAGCAAGTTGTTTTAATACCAATTTTACATTTTCTTTAGTATATAAAAATGAGTTAGGGACTACATTTACAGTATATATATTTCAAGTTTAGGAGATTTGGCTCACAAGTGAATTTAGTCACAAGAAAGAAGTGTATATTGTAATCTTTTGATTCAAGTAAAAAATACACTACAATAAAATAGGCAGGAGTAAAATTATCGCTGCTTACCTTTTTCATATTATGGAGAAATCATGGTGTGGTCTTTTATAGAGTGTTATATCATATAAATCTCTGGTTTTAATTATTGAGTAATAAATTCAACTACTATGATTTTTCCTTGAACTCCTATTCTCTAAATCAACAGTTCACCTCAGGTAGGAAACAGTGGGGACATTATTGCTTCAAAACTTGTTTTAAGCTCAATAATCTGATGGTAATTAGGAGATAGCCAAGACTGGCTGGCTGGCTTAGATGCAGTGAAGGTTCTGTCTGTGGGGAAAAGGAGCATTAGCCCCTGGCCAATCCTCTGTCCCTGGCTCCCCACCTTCTCATCTCTGTGGATTAGAGCAAGTCTCTATGTGGAGAGGCTAAAGAAGTTGTTCCTAGTGCTAACACTAGACTAGATCTATGTATGAAATCTGAGGATACTAAAATCAAATGATTGAACATCATGACTTTCCCACAAAGAATATACCCTGGAAAGTCTTTGGAGTTCATATGGCCTCTCATGTGCTGTTTAGGTCTTTTGATCACATGAAGATTTTATCTTTATTTACATATATCACTTTTGCATATTCATTACTACTACAAAAATGAAAGATGGACTACATTTACATATATATTTCAAGTTCAGAAGATTTAGCTCAAAAATGAACTTGATCACAAGGGAAGGAAGTGTGTACTTTTAATCTTTGATTCTTGAGTTAAAAATACACTATAAGAAAACTGCATGAGTAAAATTTATTAAGAACGCAAATAATTTGCACAAGAGGATGTAGTACACCTAGTCTCCAGTTATCTGAGTCAAGAAGGCATGGATGGAAAATGACCTTATGAGAGTTTTGAAACTAATAGGAAAGACAAAGTAGAGTTAGTTTTACTGCTGCTATGGATCTTTAGTAAACTTTATAAAAAGAAGAGAAATGTTTGGATTGAATAGAAAGAATGGAAAATGCCAGTGTTTAATAGATATCATTAGAGTTATATTTCTAAAATGTGATTAAAGCAACTTGCAAGAGGATAATATAATATAGTAATATATCAAAATGGATTTTATTTCATATTCAAATGTTCTGTTTTATTTTGGTTTTTGGTTGCTGGCATGTTTCCCTTGCACTCTGAGGTGTGGTCTTTTCCCATCAGGACACTTCAGTCTCCTCCCTATTTCTGGTGGTGTGCCCTCCCCTGCTCCACCCTCCTTGTGCCCCCTGTCACTTTCCCTCCCTGATTCTGATCACATTCTGAGCCCTTAGGGTGCTTATTGATTTCCACTGATTTTTATTTTGTTTAATATTTTGCTTTACCAAATTGTCTCCAATTTAAATGTCCAGTCTTTGTTAATTTATCATTTACTTACTCTGCTACATGTTATGCTCCCCAGTTACCTTCATTTGGTGTTAGTATTCAGCAGGCATATTGGGTTTGTCGTATTCTTTTGGGAGGTCCTCACTGCTTTTAGTGATTGAGTAATGCCATCACAGAATGTTTTGGGGAGCATTCCATCTACATCTGTTTTGGGGAGCAGGTACACTGAACGTGTAGCACTCACTAGTAATTCCATCCGGTCCTGGACTTCTGTTTTTATGAAATTTTTGATGATGCTTACAACTGTTTTGCTTGTAATCGGTCTATTCAAGTTTTCAATTTCTTCCTAATTAAGCCTCACAAGGTCATATTCTTTCAGTACTTTCCACAATTTTCCAATTTGTTGGCAAAGAGATGTGCACTGTAACCTCATGATGCTTTGTATTTCTGAACTATCCTTTTGTAATTCTTTTATTAATGATTCTATTGGTTAGAATTTTCTCTTACCCATTAGGGGACTAAAAATGCAGAAAATGTAAAAGACAAATGATGTGGGAAAACCTAGATGAATAGGGATTTTTAAATCTTACAACTTATATATATATATATATATATATATATATATAAGTTTAACTTTCTTGATCCTACACCTATTCTTTTGTCAGCAAGTATTATCAAATTTTAAACACAAAAGTCTGGTATTAGGGGTAGGTAGAAGATATCAAGGCTGCCTCAGGATGGACTAGTGATTCATGGAAGCTTCATTCTCTGGGAGAATAGGGATGAGAGGCATTAGCCCCTGACCACTCTTCTGTCCCTTTCTCCCCAATCTCTCCATCCCTGGGGACTGGAGATAGTCCCCAATTGGGAAATGCTGCAGGAGACATTCACAGTCTCAATGTTAGACTATATGTATGAAATCTGTCAATGCCAATTTTCAAATTATTAGAACCAATTTATTTACTTCAATAAATTAAACTGGGTAGGTCCCCAAAACTTAGGTGTAACCTAATTTGTTGTAAAGGGCAATATTCATCAGAGAAATAACATATCCTTAGTTTCAGGGGCTGATATAAGAAATGTATATGAATTTGGACAAGTGAATATAGTACACTGGGTCTGGAATCTTCTCTATAAAAATTACATTATGAGAAAATAGTGAAATGGAGGAACATACTACTCACTAAATGTTATTAAATGTATAATGCAGCTTTTTTTGGACTGAAGCGGATCTTAGTGACTCAGACATGAATATTAAGGTTCTCAAAAGCATGACATCTTTAAAATTCATGTGTGAGTATTATTTACATCAAATATGGAATGTTGGAACAAATCAATATTGAATATCTCATTTTATGAGTATAATATGAACTTACCTGGCTTAACTTTTGGGAGTAAATATACCATGTACACATTATTGAAGGTAAAAGTAAAAGCTAAGAAATAGGAATATTTTTTTTGAAATTATACTTATATTTGGATAAAACAGTGAACATATCTTTTTAAAATATTTTTTTTAATGTTATTACTTTAGTTCTGGCTCAGGTCATGTTAGTTATATAATGGATTAAAACAAAAATAATTAAACTTGTGATATTAGTCATCCTTTCAGTCTAATGCATTTAATCAGAAGTCTGTTATCTTACAGAAAATATATTTCTCCTGGAAATATAAATATGAATTACAAATATAATGATGATATTCTGAGATCTTAACAACAATAGAAGTAGTAGCAACCTTTAATGAGTCTAGTGTGTTTTAAAGATGTTTCTGTATACTACATAGAGTTTCAAAATTGATTGCTCCATAAAAATGATGGCTGAATTTATTTTATGAGACATAACAATATGAGATCACTCAGTAAGAATAACTCAGGGTTTTAAAGCAATTTAAAAACCAAAGGGAGACTATGATAAATAAGAAACAATTTTTCCAATTTTATTGAGAAATAAATCACCCCTATGTTTATAGCAGCACTATTTACAATAGCTAAGCTATGGGAACAACCCAAATGCCCAAGAAGATGTGGTACATATACACCACGGAATATTACTCAGCATTCAAAAAAGATAAATACATGCAATTTGCAGCAACATGGATGGAGCTGGAAGGGATCATGCTCAGCAAAATAAGCCAGAAAGAAAAAGAAAAAAATACCAGATGGTCTCACTCATAGCAGGAATCTAGAAAACCTAAATAAGGGACCAGGAAAAAGAATAGCTATAAGAAAGAAAAAATCAAATTCAACAAACAAATATGAACCAGAGACACACTATGGGGGTGGGGGCAGGAAAAGGAGGGAATGGGGTCAAAATAAGGGGGTTGCAATTATATGGGGAATATAAAAATAAAAAATTTAAAAAATTAAAAAAATAAAGAAACAGTTTTTAAGAATTGATGTTATGTATATGATGAATTTTTATAAGTTATGAACCACACCATAATCCATTTCTGCAGGAATTTTTCCAATGCCATCATTACATCCTTGTTTCTCAGACAATATATAATGGGGTTAAACAAAGGTGTAAAAATAGTATAAAAAAGGGAAAAGTATTTGTCCATTCCTGATGAGTGAGTGGAGTTAGGTCTCAAATACACAATGATGCTTGATCCAAAGAATAAAGTCACAACCATGAGATGGGAAGAACAAGTTGAGAAGGCCTTGGTTCTCCCAGTTGCTGATGGCAGCTTTAGGATGGTGGAGATTATTTTCACATAAGATACAAGTATCAACAAAAAGGGAATTGTGACAACTAATACAGCAATCACATAAGTCAACATTTCAATTACAAAGGTGTCCCCACAAACAAGTTGAACAACTGGAGGAACATCACAGAAAAAGTGATTCATCTGGTTATTTTCACAGAAGGGTAGAGTGAAGATCACGGAGGTGGACCCTATGTGTATTGGAATTGCTGTGGTCCAGCAGACAAGTGCCAGGTGAACACACAGCCTGTTGTTCATGATGACAGGGTAGAGTAATGGGTAGCAAATGGCAACATACCTGTCATAAGCCATGGCAGTGAGAATAAAGCACTCAGTGTCTGCCAATATCAGAAAGAAATACATTTGAAAAGCGCAGGCCAGAAAGGAAATATTTCCATATTGTCTCCAGAGATCTGCTGACAATCTGGGGAGAGTCACTGAAACATAACATATTTCCAAAAAGGAAAAATTCCTAAGGAAGAAATACATGGGGGTCTAAAGGGAAGGATCAACCTTAGTTATTGTTATAATGAGGCTATTTCCCATAAGAATAAATATATAGAGTATCAGAAATACACCAAAAAGTAATCCTTGAAGCTTGGGAAGATCAGAAAACCCAATCAGGATGAAGTCCACCAATGCAGTGTGGTTCCCCAGTGGGGAAGTTTGTCCTTTGTGTTCCATCTATAAACAAATGATTTCAAGGCTTAGAAGTCATTCAATCCTTTCTACCTGGCTAAACAGTAGGAAATTTAAATTAATTTAAAAATTAAGTCTTCTTAAAATTATTGTATAATGGTTAAAAATATAATGATTTAAAGTTAAATGAATGATTTATATCCATTGACACAGGATACATACCAGTTTCCTTGCTTCATGTATTTGATAATATATTTCAATACCAATATTTGAAAATTCCTGCATATAAAATCAGAAACCCTTTTCCTCTTGATCATATTTTTGATTAAGGATATATCAGAATTAAGTAAAGCAGAGAACAATAAACTCAGAGCAAATAATGTCTGGGAGCCTAGTCTCAAACAGTTCTAGGTAATCTGGAACCTTCTCTAAAAGAGAAATGTTTTCCTTCCTCATAAATTTGGTTTCTATTTGCTTTTTTCCCCTTCTACCTAGAACCTTTTAATTTGTTCTTTTTATTCTTGCATTCTTGCATTTCTCTTGTGAGTCACTCTCCGGCAGCCCTGGAACAAGGTGAGTCAGTGAGTCTTCACTGACTGGTCCACTTAAGCCCACCTGGCCACTCCCCAGGTACTTTTATTAGGAGTAATTTGTCTTAGCAAGCCCTATGTCCACATAAAGTCTATAATGTGGCATAATATAAGAATTTTGCATAATATATCATCGGTTCTATAATATTCCCTCAAATTTTAATAACTCTAAGTATATTGAAAATTTTAGATATCAAGAATAATGGGATAAAATTATCTCTTTAGGAAGTAATTCAGCTCAGAAAGGAAAAAAAAAGTTTAAGAAAATCTCATCAGTTAGTTCACACATGGCACCTATTAAAGGTAATGTCTGTTATTACATGCATATCCTCCTTCCGTCTCTAATATGAGGTCTCAATAGATATCATGTATTTATCTATTATCTAATTTTATCAAAACATAATATATAATGTATACAATGTTTAAATAATGTTATATGAATGTAATATAGACTGTGTATACTACACACTCTAGTTATCTGAATTTAGAAACAGAGTGAGAACTGCAGTGGAGGCTTAGTCATATGTGCTTCTTCAATAATTATGCATTTGTAGATCAAGTATGTACAGTCTGTCCTGTACTGAGATGAATGCTCCACCTCACTTTTGTTGGTTCCATGCAACCTTTGTACCACTCACTAATGCAAAACAAACACCTTTTTCACACATTGCCACATAGTGCTAAATCCACATCGTATGTGTTTGAAACTTATTCTGTTTCCTAAAAAAAAAAATAACTCATCTTAACTTCCTTTAAAATCCACCCTCCCATCTTCCCCTAAGACAACAAATTCTACTTACTACAGATAAATCCCAAACAAATGATAGAATTTATAATTTATAAATGTAGTTTCTTCTTTATCACTAATCTTAAACAGTTCACAGAAATCTGCAATCTGATTATACTTTTTCACAGTACACCCTAAAGAGAAAGCTCTCTATGGCTTCTCTGTGTTTATGACTCAAATATCGACAGGAGGAATCATAAACCTGGGCCTTTTTCGATTCAGTGATATGTTTGATGGTGAAATTGAGTGCACACCCCTGTTCTTCTCTTGCCATCTCTAACTTTGTTTCTTGGGTGTCACTTATTTTCTTTTCTTATCACCCAGCGTTAATTGTTTTCCCATTTTACATCTTCTCAACTTTCAAATTATATTGCTTCCCCTCTATATATTTGCTTTCTCATTCAGAAACTATACTGCAAAAGAGAATAAAATTTTCATGAACCCAAAAAGTTTCACATGTCTCACGCAGTAACCAAGATACAATATAGTTACATATACAATATACAATATAGTAATTACTGTATTTTTTACTACTAATAGTACATTGGTTGTATTCTATAACAAATTGGTTATTGTATAATCAACAAACATTATGGTAATGCATACAATATAGTAATTGCTATAGTTATTATGAATACTACGTAACCATACAATGCAAATTGTGTCAAGAGCTAGGCTATTTAAAATAATAAAGGGGAATAATATGAGTTCAGTCATGTCTTCACAAAGCTTATAGAGTGGTCACATCAGATGAGGAAGTCAGATGTCACCCTAGAAAGTGCAGTTTCTGTGTGGAAAGAGTTACCTGGTCTTGCTAGAGAGTCACCACATTCATAAGGAAGTGACATTACACTGAGATTTTTGTCAGATATGAGGGGATCACAGAATCATTCTGGTATTTTCACTTTTAAAAAAAGAGAATCAAAATTACTGCAGACAATATTGACCCTCATACCCTCATTCTGTTCCTTATTCCAAATGATTGTCCAGTGCTTACCTGTGTGAGTGGCTTATAAATATCAGCTAATGGGTCATTGGAAATGATTTCCCACTAATTTTAACAAGCACACCCTGGGTACTTACCACCACACTTAATATTTGTTACTGACCAAAGTATGTCATATGAAGTTACTTAAAATGAAAATTAGACACTTTACAAAAATAAACACTGATGTAAGAAAATATTAAAAAAAAAGAAAATTGGATATATTTTTGTAATCTGTCCTTACACTAAATATGGAGCTTTGTTATCCTTGTTGAAAATATACACAGTCATAGTAATATATAACTCAGGGAACTATTTTGAGAGTTAAGAGCATAATCTATTTAAATGTTTGGCTTAAAAGATGGAGTTATATTTCTAGTAGGTATTGGTATATGGTCATTTTCATACTTACTGATTTTTTTTTCTTTCATCTTGAAGTTTGCTCATCTTTTATCCAGTCATGGACTGGGCCTTTCTCAAACTAGCAGAGGAAAGAAAGAACAGGGTATTGATCTTACAGGAATACTAAGCTTAAAATTAGTAGACAGTTCTATGTTTTCTGGATACAAACCAAGAACAATATCTGGAAAAAAAAAGCTTTCTCTTATTTAGTTTTAATTTTAGCTTTCTGTCTAATTGGTACCAGTTTCTTGTATTTTGAGCACATAAAAAAATACACATTTATAGAAATGCAAATAAAATCATATTTAAAAGTCCAACTCAAATCTTATTTTATATATGAAGGCATATCCCAAGGAAACTTTGATTATTTTCTTTTCTGACTTGACATATTCTCTCCATTCATAACTATGGGTACATTGAGAGTTTCAACGTGGGAAGTTGAACTTTCCCATTACCATTTCTACTTTTAACATGAACTGACTTGACTAGGCAGTGTAGAGGGATCTGGTTAATAGAAACTTTTACTGTTATTAACAATTTTTGAACATTTGTTACCTGCCATTCATGGTGTTAATAACCTTACTTGTACTTTCTCATTTGTTACAATTTTAATAAAGAAGGTACCATTATTATTCACATTTTGCATAAAAAAACAAATGCATAGAAAGGTTAAAAAACTTGCCCAGTGGGTCTCCCCTGGTAGCGCAGCGGTTGAGCTCTGGGCTGCCTCTGGCAAGAGTCCCACATGGTGCAACAGACCTCTCCTGCCAGACCTGCTGCTCCCCTCAGCAGTGTATTTCATCGGTCTGCCTGTTCTGCTCCCCGCTCTGGCTCTGGTGAATCCTCTCACCCTCCTGCACTTCTGACTGTACTCAATGCTTGTATCAATTAATAAATAAATATTAAAAAAAAGAAAAAAAGAAAAAACTTGCCCAGTGTCAAAAATCTAGTACATGACCCAGATGACCTAACACTTAGTGGTGTGATGCCAACTCCACGTTTAATAAATAGGCTTCATAAATATGAAATAAGATATGATTTTTTAAATTAATGTCCTGAGAATATAAGTAAAACTTGTAATATAAATCTTCATTACACAAGTTGATTTCATACCAATTTTGCATCGTCCTCACCATTATTAAAATGAAAGATGGACTACATTTACAATATATAGTTTAAGATTTAGCTCATAAATGAATTTGATCACAAGAAAGGAAAGCATGTATTTTAATCTTTTGATTTGAGTTAAAAATACACTACAAAAAATATGCAGAAGTAAAATTATTGCTATTTACCTTATTCATATAATAGAGAAATCATGGTGTGGTCTTTTATAAAGAATACAATGCCATATCATATAAATTTCTGGTTTTAATTACTGAGTAATAAATTCAACTACTATTATTTTTTCTTGATCTCCTATTTTCTTAAATCAACATTTCACCTTAAGTAGGAAGCAACCTGCTACTCACTATGGGGACATTATTGCTTTAAGACTTGTTTTAAGATCAATAATCTGGTGGTAATTAGGAGATAACCATGTCTGTGTCTGGCTGGATTAGATGCACTGAAGTTTCTGTTTCTGGGGAATAAGGAGCATTAGTCCCTGCCCACTCCTCTGTATGGCTCCCCACCCTCTCATCTCTGGGTAGTAGAGGAAGTCTCCATGGGGAGAGGATGTAGAAGGAGTCCCCAGTGCTAACACTGGACTAGATCTATGTATGAAATCTGAGGATATTAAATTTCAAGTGATTGAAATATTTTGAGGTAAATGCCTTTACCTCAAAGAATATAACTTGGAAATTCCCTGGGACTCATACACCATTCCATTTGTTCTTAACACCCTTGATCACAAGAGGGATATAATTTATCTTTATATACATTTATCAATTTTACATTTTCATCACTATTATACATGTGAAAGATGGACTAGATTTACAGTATATATTTCAAGTTCAGAAGATTTAGTTCACAAATGAATTTGATCACAAGAAAGGAAAGTGTGTATGTTTAATCTTTGATTCTTGAGTTAAAATATACTATAATAATATAAGCAGAAGTAAAATAAGGAGTAAAATTTATGAAGAAAGCAAAATAATTTGCACAAGGGGATATAGTACACCTAGTCTCCAGTTATCTGTGTTAGAAGGCATGGGTGGGAAAATGAAGTTATGAGTTTTGAAACTAATAGTAAAGAAAAAGTAGAGCTAATTTTATTGTTGATATGAATTTTTGGTAAACTTTATAAAGAGAATGGAAATGTTTGGATTAAATAAAATAATGCATATAATTGGTGATTTATAGATGTAAATAGAGATATATTCCTAAAATGTGATTAAAACAACTTGCAAGAAGATAAAGCAATATATTAATATACCAAAATAAATTCTATTTCATATTTAAATTTTCTGTTTTTTTTTTTTTTTTTGATTGCTGGCATGTTTCCCTTGCATTCTGTCTGATGTGTGGTCTTTCCCCATGGTGACTCTTCAGTCTCCTCTCTATTTCTGGTGAAGTCCCTCTGCCCCACCATCTTGTGACCCCTGTCACTTTCCCTCCCTTCTCCTGCTTAAATTCTGAGCCCTCAGGGTGTTTATTGATTTTCCCCTTTTTTAAAATATTTTTCTTTATCAAATTGTCTGTTATTTAAATGTCCAGTATTTTTTTTTTTTATTTTATCATTTGACTTAACAGCTACACATTATTCTCTCAAATTATCTCCATTTGGTATCGGTGTTGATTAGGGATATTGGTTTGTGGTGTTCTTTTGTGAGGTCCTCACTGCTTTTGATGACTGAGTAATGTCCTCACAGAATGTGTTTGGGATCATTCTATCTTCCCCTACTTGGGGGAGGGGTTTAGAAGGCTAGGTGTTATTTTCTTATTGAACATGTAGAACTCACTAGTAAATCCATCTTGTCTTGGACTTCTGTTTTTTTTAATGCCATTTTTATTATTTTTTCAGGTTTTTTATGGCTTGTAATTGGCTGTTCAGGTTTTCTATTTCTTTTTGACTCATTCTCACAAGATTGTTGCTTCTATTAATTTGAACAGTTTTCCAGTTTGTTGGCAAAGAGGTATGCAGTGTGGTATCTTAGGATGCTTTATATTTCTGAAGTGTCCTTCATAAATTCTTTCATTGCTGATTCTATTTATCAGAGTTTTCTTTTACAGCATTATGGGGGCTAAAAATGCAGATCATGTAAAAGAGAAATGATGTGGAAAAACTGATGACCAAGGGGGGCTTTTAAATCTTACAACTTTAACATATAAATTAACTTTCTTAAATCCCTGTAGCTATTCTTTTATCAGTAAATCTTATAAATTCCCTTTAAAATTGGCAATTGAGTAAATTACCAATTTCATAAATTCCACTTTATGAAGCTAGTTGGAGGCAATAAAAACACATACACCCAGAGCTAACATTCAAATAGTTTAATATAAAAATTCTTTCTTCAGTTACTCAAATACTTCCCCTCCCCCACAACACTTATCATTTGTTACTTACATTTAAATCCTGTACATGAAAATTAAAAACAAGTTATTTAAGTTCATACTATAAAAGGAGAGGGAATGAAGTTGCATTCCAGAGGAAAACTGAATTCTGGAACTCAGTGACTGTGGTCCCTTTTTGCATATGGGAATTCATCTTAAGAGGATTAATTGAGGATTTACCAATAAAAACAGAGGGAATACCAATTTTTTTAGCATACTGATAACCTTAAGCTTGTTAAGATCTGATTCTTCTTTTCTTTATAAAACTTCAAATGATATAATGGAAATATTGATGGGAAGAAAATAAAACATCAATAGTTACATCAAGCCATTTGTCATTCTTTCAGACCAACAGATTTAATTAGATGTCTATTACTTTGCAGATATACAATGATTCTGGAGATATATAGATGAATCATGTTTTTGTAAAAAGAGAATGAAGAAAATATCTGAAATATTTTAAATGGCCCAAGCAATCTTTAATGATTTCATTGTGTTCCATCAGATATCTCTACACTTTGGTTTAAGTTTGGGAATAATTTAGTCTATGAAAATAACTGCTTTATTCATTTTATGAGACATAAGAATATGAGATCACTCTTTAGAATAATTCATTTTCTTAAAATAATTGAAGAAAAACCAAAGGGAGACTGTGACAAATAGGAAACCAATTTTTAAGAAGTTATGCTTTTGAGTCATAACACAATCCATTTCTGTAGGAATTTTCCCAAAGCCACCATAACATCTTTGTTTCTCAGACAATATATAATGGGGTTAAATGTGGGTATCAAAATGGTATAAAAAAGAGAAAAGAACTTGTCCATTCCTGTTGAGTGAGTAGATTGGTTTCATATACACAATGATGCCTGATCCAAAGAATAAAGTCACAATCATGAGATGGGAAGAACAAGTTGAGGAGGCCTTGGCTCTCCCAGTTGCGGATGGCAGCTTCAGGATGGTGGAGACTATTTTTACATAAGATCTAAGTATCAATGCAAAAGGCACAGTGACAACAAATGCAGCAATCATATAAATCAACATCTGAAACATTAACGTGTTTCCACAAGCAAGCTGAACAACTGGAGGGACATCACAGAAAAAGTGATTCAACTGGTTAGATCCACAGAAGGGTGTTGTGAAGAGTGCAGAAGTGAAACCTGTATACACTGGAATTGAAGTGGTCCAGCAGACAGCTGTCAGTTGGATACACAGCCTGTTGTTCATGATGACAGGGTAGAGTAATGGATTGCAAATAGCAACATACCCGTCATAAGCCATGGCAGTGAGGATAAAGCACTCAGTGGCTCCCAAGATCAGGAAGAAATACATTTGAATCGCACAGGCCAGAAAGGAAATTTTTCTATTTTGTCCACAGAGATCTGTTAATAAACTGGGGAGAGTAACTGACACATAACATATTTCCAAAAAGGAAAAATTCCCAAGAAAAAAGTACATGGGGGTCTGCAGTGAAGGATCAACCTTAGTTATTATGATAATGAGGCTATTTCCCATAAGAATAATAATATAGATTATTAGAAATATAGCAAAAAGTAATCCTTGAAGTTTGGGAAGATCAGAAAACCCAACCAGCATGAATTCCACCAAAGTAGTGTGATTGCCCTGTGGGGAATTTTGTCCTGCAAATTCCATTTATGGACAAAATGATTTCATAACTTGGAAGTCAGTTCATTCCTTTGGTCCTAGCTGAAAAGTGGGACATACTAAATCAATGATTTCAAACCCACTGATGCAGAAGAGATATCCAGTTTTCTTGATTGCTTGTTTTGTATTTTGCTAATATATTTCAAATCCAGGATAAAAACAGAAAGTGTATTCCTCCTGCTCTTATTAAGGATTAAGGATATGAGTAACAAGACAAAGCAGACGACAGTAAAAAGGGGGGAAAAAGAGCAAACATGTCAGGGAGCCTGTTCTCAAACAGCTCTAGGTAAAATGTAATCTTCTCTAATAGGAAATTTTCCTCCTGCCTGATTAATGTGGTCTCTAATCACCTATATCTGAATTTATAAATGCAGTACTAAAGGCAATATAGACTTAACTTAATCAGCTCCTTCAATACCTAAACATTTTTAAATTAATCATGTTCAGTATTTTCCACACTCTGCTGAACCCTAGACCTTTTGTTGTTTCCATCCAGTCTTTATATTATCCATCAGTGTGAAACGGTGACTTTACTCACAATTTGTCACTACGTCCCAAATTTCATTGTCATAGATTGGAACTTTCTTTATTTTCCAGACCAATTTCATCTTAAATGCCTATAGAATATTATTTCCGTTTTTTGTCTAAGATACCAATTTCCTCTTCCCACCCATAAACCCATACCGATGAAATAAATTTATTATTTCTAGGCTTTGTTTCTAGTTGTCTTGGTTTCTCTAGTGTCCTTTATTTTTTTCCTTTTTTCACAATGTTATTATAAATTTTACATCTTCTCAAACTTCACAGATTTATATCATCTTCCCTACATGTATTTTTTTAAAGATTTATTTATGCATGTAAGAACTGGGGTGTAGGTCAAAGGTGTAGCGGGTAAGAGGGTTCACCAGAGACAGAGTGGGGAACAGAACAGAAAGATCTACTGAAATACACTGCTGAGGTGAGCAGCAGGAGAGACAGGAGAGATCTGCTGTGCCATGTGGGTTGCTCCCTGGCTGGCCTGGGATTGAACTCGTGCCACAGTGGTGACAGCTTGATAGCAGTGAGACTTTAACCTCTGTACAAACAGGGAAGCCCCCTACATGTATGTAGTTTTTTTTTTTTTTATTTTAGAGCAAAAGAATTGAATTCTTAGTGACCTAGATTCATTTGATAAATGAATCAGGCAGTCAACCTATATTTTAAAGTATATATTGTAGTTTATTATGGATAACTACTACATGCATGTTAAATACAATGTGCTAGGATAATGATAATAATAATGGTGAATTATATGAGTTCAGCTATGTCTTCACAGAGTTCATAGACCAGTGGTCAAGTCAGACAGTGAAGTCAGATGTTACCCTAGAGAGTGCAGTTCTGAGTGGTGACAGTTACCTAGCCTTACAGGAGGGCCACATTCTTAAATAAATCACATCACTCTAAGATTTTTTCAGATGTCAGAATCATTCTGGTATTTTCACTAGGAAAAAAAGAGAATAAATACCATTTCAGAAAATCCTGGCCCTCATATACTCATTCAGTTCTGTATTCCAGAAGACCGACCAGGACCTCCCCGGTGGTGCAGCGGGTTGAACGTAGCACTGTGAAGCTGTCAGCAACCTCTGCAGCACCGGTTTGATTCCTGGCCGGCCAGGAAGCTACCCACAGGGCACTGCAGACCTCTCTTGCTTCACCCACTGCTCCCCTCAGCAGTGTTTTCGGTCCATCTGCCTGTTCTGCTCCCCGCTCTGTCTCTGGTGAATCTTCTCACCCTCCCGCACTTGTGGCCTGTACCCCAGTTCTTGTATAAATAAATAAATCTTAAAAAAAAAAGACTGACCAGTGTTTACCTGTGTGAGTGGTTTATAAGTGCCTGCTAGTGGGCGAGTTGAAATGATTTCCTCTTATCTCAACAATCCCGCCCTAGGTAACTGAAGAACTTACTGACAAAAGGGATTGATATTGAATGATTTAAGACAAAACTTATATATAGTCTGGTAAAAGGTCCCTATTGAAATTATCAGAGGTTTATTTTCCTTACTTGAAAATATACACTGTAATGGTCATTATAACTCAGGGAGATGTTTGGAGAGGTAAGTAGCATATCTTACTTAACAGGTTAGTATAAAAGATGCATTTGTACACACTTCCCTGTTGTGTTCTCATCCCTTCTTTTACCCCTCCCCTCCCCTCCTCTTTCTCTTTTTGGTTGTGTTTTGTTTATGCAACTATGTGTCTTCTCCATTTCCCCAAACAAAACATCTCATTAGGAATCCTGACATGAAACTTCTGCATGTGAGAAAAGTATGAGTCTATTTACAGGAAGAAACAGCAATAATGGGACTTCCGCTTCAGTCTTTTCTGTTATAATACATCTTCCATAGATGGGAGGGTTTTGTGTAAAAGGAATTCCCTGAATGGATGCTTTCACATCACTGATAAGGTTTTCTTCCTCCTTTTCTGATTTGCTAGCCTCCCTCTGGCTATGGATGAAAGTACCCTGGAAAAGGCAGGAGTTGTAAGAGCCTCTAGCAGCTTCTGGGCCTGGAAATCTGTGGTCTGTTTATTCACTGTCCCTACCTTTCCATGTACGACCTTGGTTTTATTACCCTCTCCCACATTTTCAGACTAGTAAAAGATCAATAATTTACTGGCCAAAAAATAAATAATGATGCATTTGTAGTTCTATTAGGCACTGTTGTATGATCATCATCATAATTATTGTATTTATCATTATTGTTTTAACTTACGTTATTTCTCTTTCATCTTAAAGTTTGCACATCTTTTATCCAGTCATGTTGCAGAATTTCCAACTCAAGCAAAGGAAAAAATGTACCTATGGAAAAAATAACCGTAACTTATTACGCTTTTCCCCCCCCTCTCATTTGGACCATTTTCTTGTACTTCGAGCACATGAGAAAAGAAGGTATTTCTAAACTTGATCATCTCTTCATTAACAATTAGAGGCACACTGGAAGTTTTAACATGGGAAGTTGAATTTCCCCTTTGCATTTTTCTATTTTAACAAGAACTGGCCTGATTATATGCAATGTAGAGATCTCTGGTTATTTTATTTTATTATTTTTTTTTTACTAATAACCATTATTGAAATCTTATTATATGTGTTCTTTGGAATTGATGTTTCTGTGTCCTTTGGGTAAATACCTAGGAGTGGAATTGCTGGATCATATGGAAGCTCTATGTTTAGTAGGTCCAGAAATCTCCACATAGCTCTCCACAGTGGTTGGACCAGTTTGCACTCCCACCAACAGTGCAGAAGAGTTCCTTTTTCTCCACACCCTCGCCAGCATTTGTTGTTGCAATTCCAAAGAACACCTGCACCCCTATGTTTATAGCAGCACTGTTTACAATAGCTAAGCTTTGGAAACAACCCAAATGCCCAAAAATAGATGACTGGATCAAGAAGATGTGGTACATATATACCATGGAATATTACTCAGCATTCAAAAAAGATAAACACATGCAATTTGCAGCAACATGGATGGCGCTGGAAGGGATCATGCTCAGCGAAATAAGCCAAAGAGAAAAAGAAAAATACCGGATGGTCTCACTCATAGCAGGAATCTAGAAAACTTAAATAAGGGACCAGGAAAATGAATAACTATAAGAAAGTGAAAATCAAAATCAACAAAAAACTATGAACCAGAGACACTTTTAGGGGGGGGGGCGGGAGGGGAGGGATTGGGGTCAGAATGGGGGGGCTGCAATTGTATGGGGAATATAACAATAAAATTTATAAAAAAAAAAAAGAAATCTTATTATATGCTATTCACATGGTTTATAAACTTAGCCAGATTTTCTCATTTATTGCATTCTGAATAAGGCTGCTAGTGTTAGTATTCATGTTTTGCATGAAGATCCATATGTACAGAGAGGTTAAATAACCTGCCCAGTGTCACAAAGCTGGTGTCTGACCCAGGAGATTTAACGCTCAGCAGTGTAATGATGACTCTACATTCTTAATCAAAACTCATGGTTTTCTTCAATGAGAAATGGATTTTGAATGTAGTATGATGAAAAAAAAAGTAAAACTAAGTAATATAAAATTTCACAACAACAAACTGTTTTCATGTACATTTTGTATCTTCGTTACTGTTATAAAAATGAAAGACTGATTAAATTAATGCTATATTTCAAGTTCAGAAGATTTATCTCACCAATACATTTATTTGAAGGAGAGAAAAGTGTGTATTTTTAATGTCTTTTGATTCTTGAGTTCAAAAATACACTATAATAAATAAGCAGGGTAAAATATTCACTGCTTACCTTTTTCATATTATGGAGAAATCAGTGTTGCTTTTTTTATAAAGAATAGGGTGTCATGTCATATAAGTTTCTGGTTTTAATTATTTGCAATAAATACAAAGTATTATTATTCTTCCTTGAACTCATTCTTCACTTAAATTCAGTGTGCTTTAGGTAGGAAATAGTCCTTTATTCAGTGTGGGGACAGTGTAGTTCTGTTAGGGGGAAAGGATGTCCTGCACTAATCCCATACAGGCTTTGTGGACCCCACCCCCACTCCAGACCAAAGCCATCAGGACATTGGGAAAGACAAATCCTGTCACCACCAAAGGGAAGGTGGCTGGGACCTGAGGGTGGAGTTAAGCAACCAGGTTGGGTATAAAAAACAAACACGTGGGTCTTGGAGGGACTTGCTCTCTCACTGGCCTCCTGGCTTCACGGCCCCTGGCTCACTCCAGCTCTCAGAGTGCCATTTGGGATTCCAGATTGGCGGATAGGGTAGGATGCATTTAAAACTTTGTCTCGAGCAACATGGCGGCGAGGAGACGCTGCGAGTAAGATCTCCCATTAAAAAAAGTTAATAGGGAGGAAAAGCGGCAGGTCCCCGTGAGAAGTGGGACACGGAAGATAAACGGGTGACTCCAGCAAACTGCCTGAAGAAGAAAGTGGCCATAAAAGAGGACTAGAAGGGAGGGAAGCGCAGAACCCTACTCCCCTCCCCCGCCCACAGAGGCGGCACTCTCCGACTGGCAGAGAGGAGGAAAACAACAAACAAAAACGACCAACAAGAACAAACAACGCAGCAAGCGGGACTGTGAGTGTGCAGCCACCACACCCCGTGAACGGGAGCTGAGGCGAACCCTGCAGAATTCGCCGCGGTGGTGAGCCAACGGCTCCGGGCGCCATTAGAGAAGAACAAAGACCCCGGGAGACGCGCACACAGCCCAGGCTGCCGGTAAGCTTGCGCGGAAAAACGGCGCACTTGGCGGCGCGCTTGAAAAGCAAATGCAGACCTGGATCGCGGCTGCCCAGGTACCCGCGCCAGCGACCTAGACTTGCGGGGAGATGCGCGGAGGCCCTCACGGGGGTGAAAGTCCCTCCCTGAGTGAGCAGGAACCAGGCGCCCAGGCACGGGAGCGGGTGCAAAAGGCGCCATTCCCACGCCACTGAACTGGGCTACAGCCCGCGTCCTGGAACTGAGGGCTTTGAACTGAGACCCGGGGCACGAAAATTCGGGGCGTGGGTTCTCCACGACGGTGGGGCACAAGGCAGACACAGCACCCCAAAGCTGTTGAGGTTTACCCTACCATTCCCGCTCTGTTCCCTGCCCCACTGGGTGGGGGGGTGAAAAACAGCCCCCCAAGGACAATAGGAGAGATCTCTGGCGCCACCTAGCGACCAGGAAAAAAAAAGTCACTAACACCCCATAGAACAGGAAATTTCTTAAGACTGCTTGAAAAGGGCAGAAGGCTTCTAGAGGACCCAGTGGCCAGCCGGAAAGTTAGCCCACCCCACGCCAGGCCCCTTCCGACCAGCAGTCTGAGCCCACAGAGGGAGCAGGCACCCACGTCCGGGGCAGACCGGGGGCGCAGAAGAGTGTGCCTGAAACCGGAGGTGCAGGGACTGCATCCCGCTTCGCCATTTTAGAACAGGGATATTTCTTCAGTAAAAACTGCCTAAAACCAGCAGAAAGCTCCCCCAGAAGACAGAGATGGCTCCTGGAAGAGCCAGAGGGGAGCAGAGAAGTTCACCCAAGATGCCAGTCAGTCCAAGCAACACAGTGTCCCAACGCATACGACAAATTAGAAAACAGACAGTAGGGAGTAGAAGAACCACATGCAACCTAACAACTCCTCAGGAAAGAAGCACACCACAAAAAGAAAACCACTCCCCAGATTGCAACGACAGCAACTTGGAAGAACTTCTGAGCCTTCCAGAAAGAGAATTTAAAATTGCCATGATTAAAAAAGTGATAGATCAGAAGAAGAAAATAGAGTCCCTAAAGAGGGAAGTAAAAGAAATGCAGGAGATCAAAGAATTAATGGAGGAACTAAAGAACTCTGGGAAAAGCAATGAAAGCAGAATAGATGAAATGGAAGAACGAACAAGTACTCTTGAAGACACAGAAATAAAAAGAACCAAAACAGAAAAGGAAAGAGAAGTACGAAGGAAAAAGAATGAAGAAAGACTTCGGGAACTGTCGGACTCCATGAGGAAAGGAAATATAAGAGTTATAGGAATTCCAGAAGGAGAGGAGAGAGATGTAGGAACAGAGAAAATATTCCAGGAGATAATTGAAGAGAACTTCCCAAATGTGAAGAAGGAGCTGAAAATTGATATACCAGAAGTAAGAAGAACACCAAACTTCCACGACGAAAGGAAAAACACAGCAAGACACATAAAAGTAAAGCTCCCAAGAATCCAGGACAAGGAAAAAATAATGAAGCTGACAAGAGGGAAGAAACAGATTACATTCAAAGGAAAACCAATCAGGCTGACATCAGACTTCTCTGAAGAAACACTACGGGCAAGGAGAGAGTGGAGGGACATAGTCAACAGACTTCAAGAAAACAGATGCCAACCAAGAATACTCTATCCCGCAAAGCTCTCTTTCCTCCATGAAGAAAGAATATGGACCTTCCCAGACAAAGAGAAACTCCGGAATTTCATTATGACTAAACCCCCACTCCAAAAAATACTACAAGGAATCCTAAAGCCAGAACCTCAGAGGGACGAATAACAACGAAAGAAGACCAAAAAAAAAAAGTTATTAAAAGAATAAATAAATAAAATCAAAGGAAAGACAAACATAATGGCAAATACAGATGCTAACGTATCAATATTAACTCTAAATGTAAATGGACTAAACTCTTCAATAAAAAGACACAGAGTTGCAGCCTGGATTAAGAAACAAAACCCAACCTTTTGCTGTCTCCAGGAAACACATTTAGCTACAAAAGATAAAAATAGGCTCAAAGTCAAAGGATGGAAAACAATCCTACAAGCAAATGGGCCAAAAAAGAAAGCAGGAACAGCTATACTTATATCAGATAAAACAGACTTCAAACTCAAAAAAAAATAAAAAGAGACCCCAATGGTCAGTACATTATGATTAAGGGGACAATACTTCAAGAAGAAATAACACTCATTAACATATACTCACCAAACGAAAGAGCACCAAAATATATCAGACAACTGTTGTCCTCTCTGAAAACAGATATCAGAGAAAACAAATACGTAGTGGGAGATTTCAACACACCACTATCAACAATGGATAGATCAACAAGACAAAAAATAAGTAAAGAAACTAAAGCTCTAAATAAGGACCTAGAGCATTTGGGCATAACAGACATCTATAGAACACTAAACCCAAAAAAACGGAGTACAAATTTTTCTCAAGCGCACACGGATCATTCTCCAGGATCGATCACATACTGGGGCACAAGACAAACATCAACAGATACACCAAGATTGAAATCATACCAAACATCTTTTCTGACCACAAAGGCATCAAACTAGAAATAAATCATAAAAAGAAGGCAAGGAACTATCCTACCTCATGGAGATTAAAAACCACACTACTGGAAGACCACTGGACTAACGAGGAGATCAAAGAAGAAATTAAAAAATTCTTTGAATTGAATGACAAGGAGGACACCAATATCCTAAATGTATGGGATGCAGCAAAAGCAGTAATAAGAGGAAAATATATAGCAATAGAAGCTCACATCAAAAAACAAGAAAGAACTCAAAGAAACAACCTAATCTCGAAGCTCAAAGATCTAGAAAAAGAACAACAAAAAAAACCCAAAACCAGTAGAAGAAAAGAAATAATAAAAACCAAAGCAGAAATAAATCAAATTGAAACTAAAAAAAAACAATCCAAAAGATCAATGAAACCAAGAGCTGGTTCTTTGAAAAAATAAATAAAATAGACAAACCCCTAGCCAGGCTCACAAAGGAAAAAAATGGAGAAAGCACAAATACACAGGATCATAAATGAAAGAGGAGAAATCACAACGGACACAGCAGAAATCAAAAGAATAATCAGTAACTACTATGAACAGTTATATGGAAACAAGTTCAACAATCTAGAGGAGATGGACAAATTCCTACAACTCTACAATCACCCAAAGCTAGATAAAGAAGAAATAGAACACCTAAACAGACCAATTACAATTAGCAAAATTGAAATGGTAATCAAAAACCTCGCCAAAAACAAAAGCCCAGGACCTGATGGATTTACAAATGAATTCTACCAAACATTCAGAGACGAATTAGTGCCTATCCTTCACAAACTCTTCCAAAGAATTGAGAAGGAAGGGACAATACCAAACACGTTCTATGAAGCCAATATTACACTAATACCAAAACCGAATAAGGACAGCACAAAAAAGGAAAACTATAGGCCAATCTCCCTAATGAAAACTGATGCAAAAATCCTCAATAAAATTTTAGCTATCAGAATCCAACAATGTATCCATAAGATAATTCACCACAACCAAGTTGGATTCATTCCAGGGGCAAAAGGATGGTTTAACATCCGAAAATCAATCAACATTATCCAACAGATCAACAAAAAGAAATATAAAAACCATATGATAATATCAATAGATGCTGAGAAAGCTTTCAACAAAGTGCAACACCCATTCATGATAAAAGCCCTTGAAATTCTTGGGATACAAGGAACATACCTCAACATCATAAAGGCCATCTATGACAAGCCAACAGCCAGTATCATTCTCAATGGTGAAAAGCTGAAAGCAATTCCATTAAGATCTGGAACAAGGCAAGGATGTCCACTCTCACCACTGCTTTTCAATATAATACTGGAAGTCCTAGCCAGAGCAACAAGACAAGAGAAAGACATCCAAGGAATCCAAATAGGAAAAGAAGAAGTCAAACTATTACTATTTGCAGATGATATGATAATATACATAGAGAACCCCAAAATCTCCACAGAAAACTAATTCAACTCATCAATCAATTCAGTAAAGTGGCAGGATACAAAATCAACACGCAAAAGTCAGTAGCCTTCCTATACACAAACAATAAATCTGAAGAAGAAGAAATAAAAAAAAACATCCCTTTTATTATTGAAACAAAAAAAAATCAAATATTTGGGAATAAATCTAAGAAAAGAGGTAAAGGACCTATACAAAGAAAACTATAAAACACTGTTAAAAGAAATAGAAGAAGACACAAAGAAATGGAAAGACATCCCCTGTTCATGGATTGGAAGAATAAACTTTATTAAAATGGCCATCCTACCAAAAGCAATATACAGATTCAATGCTATTCCAATCAAAATCTCAATGGCATTCTTCAAAGAAATAGAACAATTATTGATGAAATTCATATGGAATCACCAAAAACCCCGAATAGCCAAAGCTCTACTGAAAAAAAAAAAGAAGGAAATGGAGGCATCACACTCCCAGACCTCAAACTATACTACAAAGCCATAATCATCAAAACTGCATGGTATTGGAACAAGAACAGACATACAGACCAATGGAATCGAATAGAAAATCCAGAAATAAACCCACAGATTTATGGTCAACTAATCTTTGACAAAGGAGCAAAGACTATGCATTGGAGCAAAGAAAGTTTGTTCAATAAATGGTGCTGGGAAAACTGGGTCACTACATGCAAAAGAATGAAGCTTGACCACTACCTCACACCATACACAAAAATCAACTCAAAATGGATTAAAGAACTAGACATAAGACCTGAAACCATAAAATACATAGAAGGAAATATAGGCGAAACACTACGGGATTTGCACATCAAAGACATCTTTACAGACACATCACCCAAAGCATTGATAGTGAAGGCAAAGATAAACAGCTGAGACTACATCAAATTAAAGAGCTTCTGCACAGCAAAAGAGACAATAACAAAAACAAAGAGAAACCCCACCAACTGGGAGATTATTTTTGCACCCAACACTAATGATAAAGGACTGATCACAAAAAACTGCAAAGAGCTGATGAGACTCAGCAACAACAAAGAAAATAATCCAGTCAAAAAATGGGCAGAAGAGCTAAAAAGAAACTTCTCTGAAGAGGAAATGCAAATGGCCAACAGACATATGAAAAAATGTTCAACATCACTTGTAATCAGGGAAATGCAAATCAAAACTACCATGAGATACCATCTCACACCAGTGAGAATGGCACATATTAAAAAAACTAGCAACAACAAATGTTGGCGAGGGTGTGGAGAAAAAGGAACTCTTTTACACTGTTGGTGGGAGTGCAAACTGGTCCAACCACTATGGAGAGCTGTGTGGAGATTTCTGGACCTACTAAACATAGAGCTTCCATATGACCCAGCAATTCCACTCCTAGGTATTTACCCAAAGGACACAGAAACATCAATTCCAAAGAGCACCTGCACCCCTATGTTTATAGCAGCACTGTTTACAATAGCTAAGCTTTGGAAACAACCTAAATGCCCAAAAATAGATGACTGGATCAAGAAGATGTTGTACATATATATATACCATGGAATATTACTCAGCATTCAAAAAAGATAAACACATGCAATTTGCAGCAACATGGATGGCGCTGGAAGGGATCATGCTCAGTGAAATAAGCCAAAAATAAAAAGAAAAATACCAGATGATCTCACTCATAGCAGGGATCTAGAAAACTTAAATAAGGGACCAGGAAAATGAATATAAGAAAGTGAAAATCAAAATCAACAAAAAACTATGAACCAGAGACACTTTTTTGGGGGTGGGTGTGGGAGGGGAAGGATTGGGGTCAGAATGGGGCATTTGCAATTGTATGGGGGAATATAAAAATAAAATTTATTATTTAAAAAAAAATAAAATAAATAAAAATTGTTTCCCACTTTTCTCCCTGAGCTGCACATTTCCTCATTTCCCCTTCCCTTGTAAATAAACCTGTTATTAACCTTTTGCATGTGCCTGCAGTAGAGCACTGATAAGTCCTTTTAAGCGCGGGTGAGGACCCACAGTCAGGCACCCCTTTTTGTATTGGGGCTGCCCTATAACAGTTCCAAGATATATTGCATTTAAACTCCATGATCTATTTACAAGGTGGCAACTAGGAGGTAACCAAGGCTGTCTCTAGTTGGGTTAATGATGCTTAGAAGGTTCTGTCTCTGGGGACTATGTGTTGAAGAGCATTAGCCCCTAGCCACTTCTTTGTCCCTGGATCCCCATCTTCTCCATCTCTGGGGAGTAAAACAAGCCTCCACTGGGAGAGGCTGTAGGAGGTCAGACTATATATGAAATTTGAGGATACAAAATTCCAAATTATTAAAATATTTTTTTAAGATTTATTACAAAATTTAAGATTTTTTTAAAGATTTTATTTATTTATTTATACAAGCACTGGGTACAGTCAGAAGTGCGGGAGGGGGGAGAATTCACCAGAGCCAGAGCAGGGAACATAACAGGCAGACCGACGAAATACACTGCTGAGGGGAGCAGCAGGCATGGCAGGAGAGGTCTGCATGCCATGTTGGACCCTACTCAGAGGACAGGGATCGAACCAGCGCTGCAGATGCTGCGGGCAGCTTCACAGCCCAGCGCTCAACCACTGCGCCACCAGGGGAGGCCCTTAAGAATTTTTTAAAGATTTATTTTTATTTATTTATGCATACAAGTACTGGAGTATAGGCCATGGGTGTGGGGTGGTGAGAGGATTCCTCAGAGACAGGGTGGGGACAGAACAGGCAGATCTACTGAAATACACTGCTGAGGGGAGTAGCAGACAGGAGAGGTCTGCTGTGCCATATGGGTCAGCTCCCTGGCCAGGATTTGAACTCAGGCCATGGTGGCTGGAGATAGCTTGATAGCTCTAAGACTTCAAACCTTGTGCCACCAGAGAGGCCCCCCAAAACACCACTTTTTTTTACCTCAAAGAATATATAACTTTGCCTCAAAGTAGCTAGAGTTGGTGCAACATGTTTTATGGTGAAGGCCCTCTGTTCTTGGCTTCTATGAATAATGTAAAAAATATGGCAGTTTTATATTTTCTTTCAGAGATTCATTTTCCTTTGATATCTATTTAGAAGCAGGATTATTAGAAAACAAGGTAGTCTATTTTTTTTTTAATTTTTTGAGGAAACATTATTCTTCTTACTGGCTCTGTCAACTCACATTCCCACCAAGAGTGTTCATGACTTTAATAAAGCTCTCTTTTCTCTATAACCTTGGAAGTACTTCTTATCTCTTGTCTTTTTGAAAATAGTAATTCCACCAAATGTGAAGTGATATCTCATCGTAATTTTGATTTGTATTTCCCTGGTAATAGTGATGTTGAGCATCTTTTAATATACCTGTCACTCATTCATATGTGTCTTCTTGGGAAAATATCCTTTCATGCCCTTTGGCCATTTTTAATAGTTATTAATATGTATTTTTCTGTTGATTTTGAGAGCCCCTTATGTATTGGATATTAGTCGCTTATGGAATATAGGATATATGACTTACAAGTACTTTTCTTTTTCATTTTTTTGCTGCTTTTTTTTTTGGTAAAGTGTTTAGTGAGCTTGTTAATTTTGCTATTGTTTTGTTTTAGAATCAGATCCAAAAAAAATCAGTCATGACCAAAGTGATGAAGCTTTTCCCTGTGTTTTCTTCTAAGAGATTTATGGTTTCTGAACTTATGTTTAATTCAATCATAATTGATATTTGGTATGGTATACAATGGGAGTTTAATTTTATTATTTTGCTTGTGGCTGTCAAGTGATCTCAATAACATTTATTGAAGTAATACTTTTAGCATTAGCTGATCCATGACATGGGTTGATTTCTAGGCTATCAGTTCTGTTTCATTTGTCTATCAGTCTATATTTATGTGAGCAGCATATTGTTTTAATTAATACAGTTTTGTAATATAATTGATCTGGAAGTGTGATTTCCCCAGCTTTGCTCGTCTTACTTAAGATTGCATAACTGGGTCTCCCCTGGTGGCGCAGCAGTTGAACACTGGGCTGAGAAGCTGCCGGCAGCCTCTGCAGTGCTGGTTTGATCCCCGGCCATGGGTGAGGGTCCCATATGGCGTGACAGACCTCTTCTGCCATGCTCGCTGCTCCCCTAAGTTGTTATTTTGTCGGTCTGCCTGTTCTGTTCCCCACTCTGGCTCTGGTGAATTCTCCCACCCCCCCGAGCTTCTGACTGTACCCAGTGCTGGTATAAATAAATAAATAAATAAATAAATAAATAAATAAATAAATATTTTTAAAAAAACTGCATAACTCTAATGATATTTTGTTGCTAATGCATAATTAGCCCAATATATAAGATGCTAATTAATGCAGTTTCCTTTAAAACATTTTTGTAAATTGCATTTTTCAAAATAGGTTTCAAAGCACAAATACATTTTTGCTAGTACTAGCACTTTTTTCCTTACTCAATTTACATACCCAAGGGTACAGCATTAGAAATCAATATGTATCCAGGCAAAGAAAGACCTGATTAATGCCGTAAAGATCCCTGATATGGATAATAGTATCATTAACAAGGAATCTAAAAAGACTTTAATCCCAGCCTATTGTTTTGAAAGGAGAAAGTGAAACTCAGGAAGAGACAGCTCATAAGATGTCTGTATATTGGACACAGCTTCTTACATAGACTCTGATCTCATGGACTTAAACATTTGTATAAAAATTTTCAACAGCTTGTTAGTCTTTAAAATACTGTGTGTGAATTATTTTGTATCAATATATCATGTTTGTCTAAACAAATTAATAGTAATTAACTCCTTCCTATGAAACTTATATGAAGTTATCTGCTTTATCTTCAGGTGAAATATATATGAATTTTTAAGAGGAAAAATACAAAATTAAAAATGGGAACACAATGCATTTTGAAATGTTGTTTATATTTTGGTAAAAACACTAGAAATGTGCTATATAAAATAGAAAATGTTTTCTTGTCACTCAGTTTCTGGTCTCTGTGTACCCATGTTGTTAGGGGGAAAGGATGTCCTGAGCTAATCCCATACAGGCTTTGTGGGTTCCACCCCTGCCCTAGGCCAAAGCCAAAGACACTGGGAACTTCAAATCCCATCACCACCAAAGGGAAGGTGGCTGGGACCTGAGGGTGGAGTTAAGGAGCCAGGGTTAGTATAAAAACCAAACACATGGGCCTTGGGGTGCTCGCTCTGTCGCTCGCCTCCTGGCTTCACGGCTCCTGGCTCATGCCAGCTCTCAGAGTGCCATTTGGGATTCCAGATCGGTGGTTCAGGTAGGACACATTTAAAATTTTGTCTCCCACTTTTCTCCCTGAGTTGTACATTTCCTCATTTGCCCTTCCCTTGTAAATAAACCTTTTATTAACCTTTTGCGTGTGTCTCCAGTAGAGCATTGATAAGTCCTTTTAAGCGCGCAGGTGAGGACCCACACTCAGGCACCCCGTATTGTATCGGGGCTGCCCTATAACAATGTTAGTTATCTATTGGGTCCAACTATTGGAGGATAAAGCTGTACCAACACAACTATCCATAGATTCATCATCATCATTTGCTCTCTAAATATATTTTTTCCCTTTTGACTAATTCTTACCCTATGTAGTATTTCAGGTTATTCTGATAAGCAGTTCTCTTTGATAACACATGATTTGAACATAATAATTTTACAATTTGTAAAAGAAAACCTCAACCTTTATTTCACATATTTTTGACATTACTTTTCTTCTTCCAGTTAATTTTTTCCTATTTATATTTATTGATGTAAAGTAGGTTTACATCTTTGTATAAGCTCAGGGAGTTACAGGTTCAAATATCTATAAATGTATTATTTCACCCCCTGCCCACCACCAGTGCCCCCACTATCCTCCCTTGTGTTTCCATTGGGCCCCTAATCTCTCCCACTTCTGTCTCTCCCTCTGGTGGCCTCAGTTTTGCAGTCAGATGGTTTGGTTTTGTCTGACCCTTTCTTATGTTTCTTCATGTTGTACATACAATGAGACCATCCTATGTTTGTCTTTTTCCTTCTGATTTACTAGACTTAGCATTCTCCTTTCCAGTTCCATCCATGTTGTTGCAAATATTAGAAGAGTGAATCAGAAAGATGTGGTTATATAAACAATGGTACACTACTCAGCTATAAATAAAATTTTTACTTCTGTATCTTTATAAAATCGTACATTATTTAATTGTTCTGTTTTTAATACTGTGTATTAATGAATCTGACACACACTCACAAATTTACCTAATAATTCATATTTTATTAATTTTGACAACACATGTCTTAAATGATCATTGAATTTCAGGAGGGAGAGGGGCTTGGACGCCAATTTAGAAACTCAAAATTTTTGACATAACTAATCTTCGGTTGATGTCCTATTTATGTAACCTCAAAATCCTCAGTCACTGTTCATCACTTCCACTTTAGTAACAAATCTGTGTGTAGGGCCTCCCCTGGTGGCACAGGCAGTTGAGCAATTCGCTGCACAGCTGTCCACAGCCTCTGCAGTGCCGGTTCCATCCCGGCAGGCTGGCAAGGGCCCCACATGGCATGGCAGACCTCTCCTGTCACTCCCGCTGCTCCCCTCAGCAGTGTATTTCATCAGTCTGCTTGTTCTGCTCCCGGCTCTGTCTCTGGTGAATCCTTTCACCCTCCTGCGCATCTGGCCTGTACCCCAGTTCTTGAATAAATAAATAAATAAATAAATAAATAAATAAACAAACAAACAAATAAATAAATAAATCTTAAAAAAACAACAAATCTGTGTGTAGTAATTTTATTTTAAGTGGATGAAATATCCCAACGAATCACACCAATTTCCCTGTCAAAGGGTTTATGCAATCGGATACCTTTTGTGATTTCAAATAAAAATCTTCATTTTTTTATCCAGTTTCTTTGAAAAACACTGCTGATATCTTGATAAGGATTGTTGTCAATTTGTACATAATTCTGAGTAGAGAATGTGATCTAAGGTCACATATTACACTTCAGTTTGTGCAAACGCAACATAGGTTGCTTTTATCTTTCTTTAATACCCCACATCCAAATGTAGAGATTAGAAATATCCTTGCTGGGGTCTCCCTGGTGGTGCAGGGGTTAAGAGGCAACCTATGATGCTCTCCCCAGCCACTGCAGCACCAGTTCAATCCCTGGCCAGAGAGCAGCCCACATGGTGCAGCAAACCTCTCCTGTCTTGCCCACCGCTGCCCTCAGCAGTGTGTTTCAGTTAATCTGCCTGTTCTGTTCTCCACTCTATCTCTGGTGAATCCTCTCACCCACCCCCCATACTTCTGGCCTGTACCCCAGTTCTTGTATGCATAAATAAATAAATCTTTAAAAATAAAAAAAAAGAAATGTGTTTGCTGAAGTTTGCATTTTTTTCTCTACAAGATCACTCTACATATTCTTTAACTCCAAAAATTCATGCTTTACCTCTCAGAAATTGCTTCAGTATACCCCAAGCAGCATAAGTATTGACCATTTCATATAACCAACATTTGACATCTATCATATCTTTAAAATGACTTTTTAAAGTGAAGCAAGCAAAATTGTCCTTATTACAAATACACTTTGTCAGGCAGACACTGTACCATCCACGACAAGAAAAAATAGCACATCTTATAGTTTCTTTCTGATTGTCTCTTGCATAATCTATCATTTTCTTTCTTAATAGGAGTTTTCTGTTGCAACTTTAATATAAAAAGAGGAAAATTTTCATTGCTTAAATGATGTGAAATCAGCATTTCCCTTAACAGTGGACCACATCCAAACTTTAATACTTGAGTTCATATTTATCTTTCAAGGATGAAGAAACACATGTAGTAAGCCCATGGAATACATAAGCTAAGGGGTGGGACTGTCTTGTGGAACAACACTCACTATGTACCTAACAATTTTCCCACAACTCCAGAGAATCATGAGAAAGTAAGGGAGATATGTCTTCATTTTTCATGGCCTCTGACTTTTAAATTTTCCCTTATTCCTGACACTTAACCCCAAAATAAGTTGTGTGGCAATTGTTCTCATGTTCCTCATCACCACAGTAACTAAATGAAGTAGTCATAACATCTGTAATTTGTCAGATTTAGAGGGACAACACAAAGGATCTTATTCCTCTTTTTTTTAAGTCTTTATTATTATTTTTTAAAGATTTATTTATTTATACAAGAACTGGGGTACAGGCCAGATGCGCAGAAGGGTGAGAG
The DNA here is from genome assembly GCF_014898055.3 of Talpa occidentalis. NCBI lineage: Eukaryota > Metazoa > Chordata > Mammalia > Eulipotyphla > Talpidae > Talpa > Talpa occidentalis. The sequence goes on along the minus strand of NW_023601851.1, from coordinate 13,279,840 downwards.
GATTCACCAGAGACAGAGTGGGGAACAGAACAGGCAGACTGATGAAATACACTGCTGAGGGGAGCAGCGGGTGAGACAGGAAAGGTCTACCACGCCTTGTGGGACCCTTGCTGGCTGGCCGGGATCAAACCCACACTGCAGAGGCTGTGGACAGCTTCACAGTGTGGTGCTCAACCGCCTGCACCACCAGGGAGGCCCAGGATCTTATTCTTAATGGGTATATAATGCTTATGGTGTGATAAGACTCCTTGTGTGGTAATATGAGTAAAACAAAACTACTAGGCTGCTACAGCAGTAGCAATTTCAAAAAGTCCCAGGCAGACTTCAGTAATCCAGCTGGGAAAACTGCTTTGACAACCAATGCTCTTGGTATTTCTTTTAATATATATTCATTTGCATGATTTATAAATAAATATTTTGAACACTTGAATTTTGAGCCATGTAAAGTTATTTTCCAAGAAGAAAAGTCTCGGAGTATATCCATAGGTGGAGACAAAATAGAGTTTGAGATCCCTACTTCTTATATCTTTGCTACTGATAATAGCTTGCTCTCCCTGTGACTTGTTTATTGCAACATTCAAATGATTTATTTATTTTTTATCTTAATGTCTCAGAATTTTGCACTTCTGTGCTCATGTCTGTATTTTTCATTCTGTTTATCATAAGAGATATACACTTATGGACTTGTGCAGACATAAGAGGTAAACTCAGGTGCTATGACAATATAGTCTTTAGATTGGATATCAGTTAGTCCCACTATTAGTGGTACATTACAGTTTATGAAATGTATGGTAATTTTGATATTATCACATCACTTACTCAATTATTTCCAAAAGAATCTCTATGCAAATGAGTTTAATAATGAGACACAAGGCAAGCTAGGAATTAGGCAGTTTTAGGGACACTGCAGGAGGGGACCTTGGAGAATTGAGGAAGGCTTCAGAGATAAGGGCAGCAAAAGGAGTGTAACTAATTCCACCTGGAAAAACAAACATCCCAGGACCAAGGACAACATTGTTAACGCTGGCCTTGGTTTCCTTCAAGTGATAAAGGGAGGTAGAGATTGGGGAAATGGAGAGTGGTTTTATTTATGGACAACTTAGAAGGGCAGCTGTTTAACTTCAATGCAGGGATGCTCATCCAGAAGACTGGGCCATAAAGATCAAGATGCAACAAATGGGGAAAGACAGACCTGCTAGATAAGGAATGTGAAGATCCCCCACTCAGTAGCAAATTAAGTGAAACAGCCGGGAACTAACCAATCACAAAGAGACTGGTGGAGCTTTATAATAATTAGGGAAAGAAGGTATATATTCCCTGAGACACGCCTCCACTTTGGCTTCCTTGCCCCTCCCAGGCCTGTTGCTGGCCTGGGAGTCCCACTTCATTTCTGTTCTTTGTCTCCTCAATAAACTTTTTCTTTCTCTAAACAAACCTGCCTCTTCTCGCTTGCTTGCCTGAGCATCTACGAAGTTCCTGCTGTGGCTTTGTGAGACGCCAACCCGTGGGGTTCTAGTGGCTGGGACTCAGCGCTGCACCTGCAGCCTGGGATCTGTTCCTGGTTGAGAGACTAGGCCTGACAATTCTGGTATCAATAAGATCATTTTAAATGGGTCAAATGTCTTTGCTAATCCTTCAATACCTTGTAAACATAATATTCAATTTTGGTTGATTCACATTTCCACATATCTAGATATCATTAGCTAAGACTGTGTTTATAATTTAAGATAAAACTGTTAATTACAAAGACTTTACAATCACATTCATAGGACAAGGTAATAACAGAACATATCATTTTCTGTTATTTGTAGTATTTAAAAAATTAACATTTTATATACATTTTAATAAAAATTAATTATGTGTTATGATAATTCAACAGCATCTGTCATATAATAAGCATTCAAATTATTTGTGGATAAGTTAATTAATGGAAGCATAAATTTTATTATATTTTCAAATGCAAACTAAAAATCTTTCAGTGTTTTATAAATGTTTAAGTTCATCACTTCTTAAATAGTGAATATTTTTATGTATGTATTTAACTCAGGATTATACTAAGGATGTCAATATTTTACTTTATTAATCTTTTTTGAATTAATAAGGGAAATACATATAGTAAATGATATTGAGAATATAGTCATTTCCTTTTGAATTATAAGCACATATTTTTTTTCCTATAAAACAAGGGAAAGTATTTTGATTCACTAAATAACTGTAGTGTCTATTGATTTCTCTTGAGAGTCAATAAGAAAAATATATAATTAGGAAACATTCTGATGTTGAGTCCAAATTTCCCCAAATGTAAAAGCTAATAGTGCCTAATTTTCAATGGGATTCATTATACTATAGTACAAAACGAAAAAGAAAATTAGTGAGTAGTCCTCATTTCTTTACCATATATTCAACAGTTTTCTCTAAGGATAATCATTGCTTATGGTAGTTATCACTTTAGTAATAATTGTTCTGTATACTCTTGGAAATCAAGCTAAAAATGCACAAAAGATTATTGTTAATGAGACTCCTTGGATGTCAACTATGAATGGTTAGTCTGTCTCAAAAAGTGGTAGAATTAACAATGTAAATTTGTGGACTAAAATAAGAAATGACCTTTTTTTACTTTGGCTACTTTGTCTAGATTGCTTGACTTTTTGTTCAAAAATATTTATTATGGCAAATACTTTTTCTGTCTATGTTAATAATGACTCAGGAAAAGCTAGTTTAATTACATACAGAGGTTCAAACATAGTTTCAAGTGGGATTTAGGATTTATTGACAGTCTGTGTTCCTACCAAATAAACAGGAGTTTAGTTATATTCACTTTAAATTATTTAAAAGAAAATGATTCTCTATGATACCAATTCTAGGTAATTCACTGCAGGGTGCAGCTAGCAGAGAAAAGGAAAATAAAGTATTTTAAATGTATAAAGAATAGACATATGTGAGGGGATAAAATGACAATGTATGAAAATCAACAAAAGACTTTTTCTGGGAAAATAAATATAGGACCAATATTTGATTTGAAAATTAATTATATTTTCTCATCATTGCAGAAGATATTTTGAATGTAATTTATGAAAAAGATAGCAAACATGAAAAATATAGCATATCCTAAGGAAAATAGATCTAATAATAGCTACTCAAAACTTTTGTGGAGAAATATATAACACATTGCTGAAAGATTTTAAAATAAAATCTATATATAAAGAGAGATAACATGTTTTATAAGGACGGCTCAATATATTAAAAATAAACACTCTAAAAACTTGGTCTTTAAATCAAAACAATTCCAAACAAAATTAAACTAATTGTAATGTTTTTGTGAACTAACCTAGAAAAGACTGGGCCTCCCTGGTGGCACAGGTGGTTGAGTGCTGCACTGAGAGCTGTCTGCAGCCTCTGCAGCGAGGGTTCAATCCTGGCCAGCCAGTGAGAATCTCACATGGAGCAGCAGATCTCTCCTGTCTCGCCCGCTGCTCCCGTCAGCAGTGTATGTCAGTCAATCTGGCTGTTCTGCTCCCCACTCTGTCTCTGGTGAATCCTCTCACCCCTCCTCCCCGCACCTCTGGCCTGTATATCCCAGCTCTTACATGCATAAATAAATAAATATTTTTTTAAAGAAAATAATAGCTCTTACCAGGTAAATCTGTTGGACTGCTCCAGGGTTCAAATCCTCACTTTGATTTTCCAGTAAACTCTTTGTCTAACTGTAGTGGAGACTTTATTTTCAGTTATCAGTCTAGTAGCACAAAAGGACTGCCCAAGGCCACAGGAAGAGCTGGAGAGAGCAGACGTTCTATCAGTAGTTACCTCTGAGCCATCCAGCACCCCTAACCCAAGGCCTACAGGGTGTGGGTCCTTTCTGGATCTAGGACTGATGGTCCTTGGTTTTGGGTGATGGAACTCCAGACTAGTACTCAGGTTAAAGGAGTAAGTTTTCAGCTCAAACTGGCATGTTACTCAGACAGGCAATGGCCTTTGCAAGTGGTTCCCTAAATGGCGATTACTAAGATTTCATTCCTAATATATTTTCATACACATCTTTAGGCTCTGTCTTTTATTTTATAAGAAACATGCACTGACTATACAGTGATTGGCATTTTGGAAACCAAGAGCTGCAAACTTGGTGGACCTGATGAGTCACAGGGCAAACTATAGCTTCTAAGGTTAGAATAGAATGGGAAAAGCCTGGGATGAATAAGGAAGGCTCCAGAGATAAGTGTAACTAACAAATTCCAAAAGGAACTAATCAAACACCCCCAGGACATGAAGCAACCAGATATTCAGAAACACGGACAATAAAGAAAAAAGACTCTAAGATAATGCAAGGACTCAATAAAATGCAAGATGTAATTCTGGGCACAGAGATTTTAAGACAGAGTGAGACCACCTAGAACTAAACAATCACAAAGAGACTGATGGGGCTTTAGAATAATTAGAAAAAGATGATATGTATTTCCTGAGGCACAGCTCCATTTAGGCCTCCTTGCCCCTCCCTGGCCTGGTTTCACAGGCCTGGAAGTCCCACTTTCTTTTTTCCTTAATAAACTATGTATTTCTCTAAACAAACCTGCCTCTTAGCTTGCTTGCCTGAGTCAGCAGAGTACCTGCTGCGGCTTCAATTGACACCACCCCATGGTGGTCTAGTGGCTGTTACTCAGCCCAGCCCCCTCAGCCCAGGGTCCATTCCTGGTTAGGAACTAGACCTGAAATTATGTTATCATTGGGTCAAGCATTTAAAATTTCTTAGAACACTTGCCACCTAAAAAAAAAAAAGTCTCCCATGTGAGGCATTAGTGATGGGCAGGCACAGATTTAGCACCCAACAACTGAAGAAATGTCCTTGTGTCACAGGGTGGTCCATGTAACAGGGTGGAGTCCAGGAAAAGGGGAGGGTCCAGGTTCCCTCCCCCACCAAAAGGAGGGTGGAGCTGAGCAGGAGAAGAAAAAAAAAACTGGAGGGGAAACTGGAGAAGGAAGGAAGAAGGATGGAGGGTAAGAAAGAGACCTGGAGGAGGCACGTGGAGCAGAGAGACATGTTAATAAACTGCACTTGCCTTTTAGTCCTGGACTGGTTGAAACAGATGTAGGTGAGAGACCCATGGGAGGTTAACAATGGCAGCATTAATCTTGATTTTGATTTTGCTTTTCTTTTCAGACTTGTCTGGCTGTTTCTGACCCTTCTCTATGGGTTCCCGCCAGAAGGTGTTTTAGACTGTGGGCCAACCCTGTTTGGCTGGACATTTACCCACCAGGGGATGGGTGACTTTGGATACCAGATTTGGAAACTACATTCTTTCTCATTCCTCCCCTTTCTATATTGCACCCTAATTGTATTTAAGTTCCTTTCCACTGAAGGCCGTATGCACACACAAGAGTATGTTTTGTCTTAATGTGGCAGATGGCAGAACCTATTTAGAGCGGGCAGGTTTCAGGATTCTGGGGTGCCCCTCTCCCTGCCCTGGAACACTACCAGTAAAAGCAGAACATGCTCACCAGTCCTGGAGGAGAGGGAAGTTGGCAGCTTTGGGAACCTGACCTGGTCGTACATACCACATTAACAGGCAATTCACTTTCTTTGTACTTCCAAACAAGTGCATTTTACAATTTTGTTTATATTTTGGGAAAATATCATTACCAATGTCCCATTTAAAATTAGGACTTGGGGCCTCCCTGCTGGAGCAAGGGATTAAGCACTGCACTATGAGGCAATCCGCAGCCTCTGCAACAGAGTTTGATCCCTGGCCAGCCCCAGAGAAATCCACATGGTGAAAGCAGACATTTCCTGTCTTGCCAGCTGCTCCCCTCAGCAGTGTATTTCAGTCTGTCTGCCTGTTCTATTCCCCACTCTGTCTCTGGTGAATCCTCTCACCTCCCATACCTCTGGCCTGTATGCCAGTTCTTGTATGCATGAATAAATAAATCTTTAAAATAAAATAAAATCAGGACTTGCATCTTTTTTCACTCTACTTTGGATCTCTGTTGGACTATTTTATGAGCCCATTGATCATCTCTAGTGGGAAATAAAACAAAGGCAATACAGTCAGCATCAATATAACTGTCATTTTCTCTAAATAGTTGCTTGTTCCTTTTGATTAATTCTCAATGAACTTAGTATTTCATATGAGTTTGATATATAATTCTTTTCTGTAACCCATGACTTGGTTATAAAAATTACACAATTTGTAAATGAGGAGTTTATTTCATGTTTTTATTGTCATTTATTGATTTCCAGCTAAATAAAACATTATTCTTTCCCAGACTCTCTTTCTTCACTTTTTTGTTTCTCTTACTGGTACATTGATGAATATGGTACACACTTACAAACTTAGCTAATAACTAATATTTTATTGAGTTTGTTTGACAACATATGGTTTAAATGGTCATATAATTTCTGGAAGCTGAGGATTTGGACCCCAGTTTAGAAACTCCAGAGTTTTTGACATAGTTCGTGTTAAGTGGTTGAAATGTTCCAATGACTCTTCTTAGATGTAGGGATAGTATGTGAATATTAAAATATTTTCACAATAGGATTATAATAAAATGAAATTAAAGAGAGTACATACCAATTTCTAAGCCAAAGTCATAAATTATATCTAACTTTAGTGACAAATTCTGCTTTCTCATGCCACATTTGTATTTGGCATGTATTATACATGTTTCAATTAAGCTGATTCAAAACTGTTTCAATAAAGCTATACATTCCACTGAAGCTACATATTTACAACAAACATCATTGTATATTTCTCTTCTACAGATATATAGTATCACATCAATGGAAAATTTAATCTTTTTCCCATAAACCTGATGATTGAGGCATTACCTCTTTGACATTTTCTATTTGACAAATAACTGATGAAAATATTGATCAAAACACAACCTAAAGGCATACATTCAAATCTTCCTTTTATTTCTTACCTTCACTTATTTTAATAAATTGCTCAGAAGCCATTGAATAGAGCAAAACTGATTGATATGGGTTTTTTTTGGGGGGATAATATGGTAACATTAAATATTCAAGTGAAATAAAAACATGGGGAAATTAAAAGTTAAAAGCAATAGAGATAGATAGCAAAAAGGTAAATAAAACATTGTTTTTAATATTTTCAGCTTCTAAAGAAAGAATAGAATAACAATTTCACACTCAATATAATATTTAGGAGTTTCAATTTTTCAATTTAATTTTCTTTTGAGTTAAATAAAGATAAAAATGCTATGAGCTGTAAGCAAGAACATATGATTAATATACTTTTAAAAATAAAAATAGCTTTAAATATACAAAACTTATTAGGAAGTCCATGTTTCACGAGTATTAAAAAAAACAACATCATTAGTGACAATAGCTCCCAAAGCTGAAAATATTTGTAGGTTTTGTAAAGGAGATGAATTCAATGTAGAACTAAATGACAAAGCAGAGACCATGACTTAAAATGTCTAAAAAATAAGCTTATAATAACATTTTCTCATCTAAATATTGTTTATATTCTTAAGTTTTATTGGAAATTAAAGTAGTTAATGGAAGAAATGTAGTAGTCATATTAATTTATGAAACATCTGAGGACATATGATTCCATCAAATACACAGAAGAGATGGGGACAGCAGTCAGTCAATGAGCAGGTAGATGGTGCAGAAAAATGAAGGAAGTTACTCAATGAAGTAGAAACATCTCTCAGAACTTACCATTGGCAGCAGGGCCTGTGGGTCAGGTAATCATCATGGTCCTATGGGAAGAAAGCATGGTTCTCAGGTGCATAGACATCACCAATGTCTCATGAATGTCCATGTGGCCCAGGTCACTCAGGTGGTCCAGTGAAGGCACTGGATGGTTGAGATGGATGGTCTTGTGATAAGCCATAAAATCAGGTAAGTCACATCACAGATGACATGAGCATTACAGTTCATCAGATGCAACATCCATGGAAATGGGAAGGGAAATAACATGGGGCCTTTCCTTCAAAAAAAAAATGTGTCTGTCACCTTAGCAACCCCATGCACCCCATTTCCTTCAGAATTCTACAATGCTGATTCCCTGTCTACCCCCATAATAATAATAATGCTTAGCTTTAACATTAAGATTTGTTGAATTGAATTTTATTGGCAATTGATAAATTTCTATATGGAAGAAATTCATGAGTCTATTTTTACATATGTGTAGAATTCATCCATTGAAGTTGATCTGCCTTTTTTACAATCGACCCTATAATAACTCTTCACAAACACAATAAATGGACAATTACATACATTCTATCAATATATGGGTAGTTTCAAGTGATATGGCGATTTTTGTTTCTAAATAGTAACTTTTCCTCCTCTAATCAAGATTTCATTGCAAGTAAGTCCTATTTTGAGGGTTCAAATAAGTCATATTTTGAGGGTCCAAAGAAGATATAGAATGATTACATAAAAGCTCCATGTTATTATATAAGCTTGGTAATTTATACCTATTTCATCGATTATACAAAAATATTAAAGAATTGATTACTTAGAAAAATGTAATAAAAAACTGTAGATTTGAATCAACCTTCAGAAGTCTTTAATTCAGAAAATGATCTAATCAGAGAAATGAAGGTCTCCTTTTCCTCGTCATCACACTCCACAAAGCCTTTTTTACTTCCTTGTTCCTGAGGCTGTAGATGAGCGGATTCAACATGGGGATCACCACCGTGTAGAACACAGAAGCCACTTTGTCCCGATTCAGGGAGTAGCTGGTGCTGGGTCTCAGGTAAGTGTAGATGGAGGTGGAATAGAACAGGATTATAGCTGTCAGGTGAGAGGCACATGTGGAGAGTACTTTGTGTCTTCCTTCCCCTGAATGCATCCGGAAGATGGAAAACAGAATATAAGAGTAGGGAGTGAGAATTACCAACAGAGCCCCAACCATATTCACTCCAGCAAAAATGGAATAGATGCTTTCGTTCAGGCATGTGTCAGAACAGGAGAGCTTGAAAAGTGGAGGACTGTCACAGAAGAAGTGGTGGATGACATTGGAATTGCAGAATGGCAAGGTGCTCACGTAGCTTGTGTTAACCATGGAGTTTAGCAGTCCTGCTGCGAAAGCCCCTGCTGCCATCTTAAGACAGACAGCTGGTGTCATGGTCAAGGAGTACAGAAGGGGGTTGCAAATAGCCACATACTGGTCATAAGCCATCAGCCCAAAAAGGATGCACTCAGTGGTGGCCAAGGCGATAAAGAAGTACATCTGCAGAAAGCAGCCAGCGAAAGAGATGGTTTTCTTCTCTGATAATAAATCAGCCAGCATCTTTGGGATGTAAAAAAAATGATTTCTAGAATCAACCCTATTTACTCTCTTTTGAAACCATTATGGATGTAATGCTCAGTTTTCACAGTGAATTTTTTCAGTGTATGGAGGTTTGGTGCATCAACAAAGTGTATTTTTCACTCTGACCATCACACTTAAACAAATAAAGAATTGTGCTCCTGGTATCAAAATCAAAAAGATTAAAGAAAAACTTCTCCTTTGTAGTGTCTTTTTATTATTGGTAGACATTTTCATGTAATGATTGTACCAAACCTCCACCTAAGCAGTTTCCACACATACAGGAAAACTCTACAATCCTCTGCTCATTCTGATTCACTCTGATACACACACATATGAACACATGTGCACATATACACTGATATTGAGAGTGTTAATTTGTTAGATTTGCTGTAACCAAATACCACAGATAGGGAGCTTAAACAACAGTGATTTATTTCTCACTGTTCTGCATCTAGGAGCCTGAGCTCAAGATGAAGTCAGGACTGTTTTCTGGTGAGGCCCCCCTCCTTCCCTTGCAGGTAGACATCTTCTGTTTGTCTCTTCACATGGCTATTTCTCTCCATGTTCTCTGCTGTGATTCTTTCTTCTCATGATACCAGTCCCATTGGATTAACATGTACTCTTAAGAACTGATTTTAAGTTAATTACCTGCACAAAATCCTATCATTAAAGTTATGTACTGAAGTACCAGGACTTAAGTCTTTAATGTATGAATATTGGTGTATAAATATATGTTTACATAATACACATACATAGTTATTGTATATAAACATGTTTACATACAAATCACATATATTTAAATGCCTAGTATTCACTGTCATATCCATATGATTCATATTTAATAGACTCCCATAGTTGCAGGTAACATTTACTTTATAATGATTGCATTTGACTTAGCTTGGCAGCTACCATGTAATTGAGAGCAAAACCACAGGTTGCATATTCCATACTATTTTCCATAAAGTCATTGACACCCTGGTCCCTCCTCAGATTTATGCTTTGACAACAATCTAAATACAGCCTGTCATTCAGGGACAGATAATGTGTCCAAATTCCTGAGTCATCATCATGCAGGTATCTGAGGATTCACATCCTCTCCTTTTATTTTCTTATTCAGATTATGGACAGAAAATCCATTCCTTATTTTTCAGGGAATATACAAACTGGGCATTGGCATTTATCAAAATTACACTTAATTCAAGAATGACAATAGACAAGCTTTATTCACAGATAAGCTACAACAGGCTAATAGATTTGTCTCTTTCAGCAACTGAACCCCAGCCCATCTCTGTGGGTCTCCTGATAACTCAGCTTTGCCTGTGCTTCATTTTACCCTTCCACACTCTGACGCTCTTGCAGGGGAGCCCACTCCTCATTCCTCAGTCCAAGAACCAAGGAATAGAAAGCACCCTACTATGTGCATATCTATCCCTGCTTCCAACAGATGGTATTTACACTGCAAGAACGAATCCTTCAAAGTTAACGAGAAGTGGTCTTCCTAACTTCTTTCCATGGTTATTACTGTCATTATCATTATGAGTGTTTTTGTTACTATTTTTATTTTGTGAAGACCCCCTTGATGGTGCCCAAAAAGTCTCCTCAATATACAGAGTAATCCAAAGTGGGGACACAAGCCAGGGTGCTGGAGCAATACTTCTGATGGAAAAGGTGTTTCCTTCTCTAGGGTGGCAGCATAGAAAGTGTTGAGAAACAGTCAGACTCCAAAGATAGTCTGTCTTTAGAATCAATATAATATACTGATGGATTGGCTATGAAGCATGTGAGAATAAATGAAAATTCCAGAATCAATCTGAGCAAATAAAAAAAAGACCCAAAGAATTTGCTGAGCAAAAAAAAAAAAAAAAGTTTGTCCATTAGTGCGATTAACATTTGTATTGATACTAGCTATCTGAGTCTCCTAATGAAGATAAAGTATGTTAAAGTACTTCTTAGGTCCTTAGAGTATTGTGGGACATCATAAGTGCTCAGCAAAATATATCATTACTGATCTTATATATCAATTTAAAAACACAGCTGTTCATATAATTCATTATTACATTATAATTAATATCAGTTTGGCATGGTACTGAAAACTAGAATACTATGTTTTAAATTATAACAAATCACATCTCACACAAAGTATGATAAATATTAATATACCAAAAAAAAATGTTCAACATCACTTGCAATCAGGGAAATGCAAATCAAAACTACAATGAGATACCATCTTACACCAGTGAGAATGGCACATATTAAAAAAAAAACTAACAACAAAAAATGTTGGTGAGGATGTGGAAAGAAACGAACTCTCCTGCACTGTTGGTGGGAGTGCAAACTGGACCAACCACTATGGAAACCTGTGTGGAGATTCCTCAACCTACTAAAGATAGAGCTTCCATATGATCCAGCAATTCCACTCCTAGGTATTTACCCAAAGGACACAGAAATATTAATTCCTAAGATCACCTGCACCCCTATGCTTATAGCAGCACTACTTACAATAGCTAAGCTTTGGAAACAAACCAAATGCCCAAAAAGAGATGACTGGCTCAAGAAGATGTGGTATATATACACAATGGATTATTACTCAGCATTCAAAAAAAATAAACACATGCAATTTGCAGCAACATGGATGGCACTGGAAGGGATCATGCTCAGCAAAACAAGCCGGAAAGAAAAAGAAAAATACCGGATGGTCTCACTCATAACAGGAATCTAGAAAACCTAAATAAGGGACCAGGAAAAAGAATAAATATAAGAAAGAAAAAAAATCAAAATCAACAAACAACTATGAATGAGAGACACAATTTGGGGGGTGCGGGGAAAGGAGGGTTGGGGTCAAAATAGGGGGTTGCAATTGTATGGGGAATATAAAAATAAAAAAAATGAAAAAAAAATAATATAACAGGGAAATTATAGCAGAAATGCAGAAACTTATATTGCCATTGATCATGTTACACATATGCAATAACTTTATATAAATGTTTTCTATGCAACATTATAAACAGAATAGCATTGTCTTAATCAAGCATTGCTTAAATGTAAGTGTTAAGAACAAAATGTGGAATTTCTTGATCATCTTTGCAAACATCAACAAACAGGACACATTGACTCATCATAGAAATAGACATAAATAAAAGCAAGGTGAATGAATAGTTCATAAAAAGCCACAAAATATCTGTATTTACATTTATATGAATGATACATTGCATAAACAAGATAGAGATGATCCAAAAATGCAAATTACTGAACATTAAATCCTTCTCAAATATTTATATCTGTTTGCAAATATAAGTAAATAGCAATAGCTATAAATGTAAAATCTGGATATCATTTGTAGCAAAGCAAAAATAAGTTACAATAATATTAATGGTATTGATAGAAATATTAGAATAACATAAATATTAAAAGTAATTATAGTATTACTTTTATTAGTTAAACTATTAAGAAATATTGAAGTAACAGAAATATTAAAATAACTTAATGCAATGTAAAGATGAATATCAACGTGCTTCTTCCTAAAAGAAGTGCCCGTGATGACTCAAGCCAATTACATATAAACACAAAATAATTTACTGGGAGAAATACATATTTTATTAATACAAGCATGCATTTGCAACATTATTGGGTGAATGGAAACAATCCCTCTAGTAAACATAATAGCAGTGTGAAGGACAAAAAATATCCAATAATTGGACCAAAGAAAAATGATCTTCTTAAACAACTTTCAATTTTAAAAAAGTTCTAAAATAAATTTAAAGAACCTTAAAGAATTAATTTCTCGGGCCTCCCCGGTGGCGCAGCGGTTGAGCACTGGGTTGCGAAGCTGCCCGAGGCCTCTGCAGCGCCGGTTCGAGGCCTCTGCAGCACCGGTTTGATCCCGATCCCCAGCTGCTCCCCGGCCACGGGAGGAGGGTCCCACATGGCGCGCAGACCTCTCCTGCCGCCCGCTGCTCCCCTCAGGAGTGTGCTTCGGTCCTTCTGCCTGCTCTGCTCCCTGCTCTGCTACCTGCTCTGGCTCTGGTGAATTCTCTCACACTCCCGTGCTTCTGACTGTACCCAGTGCATGTATAAACAAACAAACAAACAAACAAATAATAAATAAATAAATAAAACATGCCTCTATAAAAAAAAAAAAAAAGAATGAATTTCTCTAAAGCTGGAGTTTTGCGAGGAAATTAAAAACAATTAGAGATTATGAAGATAATTTTTATTATTTTAATTACTTGTTTATTTTTTTATTGGGTAACATTGAATTATAGCACTGCAGGGGATTTGGGGGAATAGGTTAAAATTAAAACCCCACCCATGCCATCTAAGCCCCCCTACCTTGATCATTGCCTCCTCCCATCTCTGCCTCCACGCCCATCTTTTCTCCCACTGTAGTAACCTCAGTTCTTCAGTCATATTTCTAGGGTTTGTATTTCTTTAGTTTGGTCAGCTCCTTTCTAGTTTTTTTATAGAAAAATATTAAAATGATGGAAAACCAATCACTCTCCTGATAAACTTTACTGGTGACCACATATTTTGACTTGATTGTCAATTCTTAGCTCTACAACTTTACTCCACTAAAAATGGAAAACATGTGAGTGAAGCATTAACTTCAAAAATTTACTTGCAAAATATATAACAAAACTTAAAAACCAAGGTTTTAAAAATTTAAGGAATTTCAACAAGTTAAGGGGACTGAAGCTATTAACATGTCACAGAAAGATAGACTTTAAATGTTCAGCAGGTTGAAACCAAAGTGATTTTATTGAATGCAGCACTTTAAATTGATGGCCTTACAGTGCTTCAATTCCACAACATTCTATCTAAGTCCACACATTCATCTCCCAGTGTTTCAATGACAAAGGAATTAACAAAGTTTAAACTCGCAGTATCAGAAAGCTGCAAAAAAATACATAGGAGACACCAGACATTTTACTAATACATTCAATATATATGCACACGAACCTTTCCTTCTATTTTTTCAATGTTCTATGCCTTCTCCAATATCAACATCTGCCCTAATAAATCCAAATTTGTGAAGCATTGAGATTTTCTTTTTTAGTTGTTTGTGTGCTCATCTAAAAAAATAATCAATATTAATTCATAAAACACCAGGGTATATTCTTAAGAAAAAAGCATTGCATATTGAAAATATTACATAAATGTAAATCTTCTTGTAATAATGGACACTATTTATTAGAAATGCCTTATAACTTTTACATTCATCATCTGGTTTAAACTTTATAAAACACTACAAGCCTGGGATTATTATTTCTCTTGTACAGTTTCAGAAACTGAGGTTCTAAGTGTGAGTGGCTTACTAAATATTATATAGCTAAAAGGAAGCAGATCTAGAGTCAAAATACTAAGTTTCTGGTCTAAAGAAGTGCTCATAGTCACTCTACTATATTTCTTGAATATAATAGAATCAGTGACTGCTGAAGCTGTATGTATTGAGCTAACAATGGAGTGCTTTTCCATAACAAATTTATGGACTATGCGATGGTATTGGTATGCTATAGTTTAAAAGATGACAACTCTCTTTTCTTAGTTTGTGCATCAGTTGTCCTTAAATTGAGACAATAATTATTAGAACTATTTTGTGATATCCATGACAATATGGATTTATAAAGACTTATTCATGGAAATGTCCAAGATTATATCTGGACAAGTGACAATAAATCAACAGAAACACAAGTAAATAAAAGAAGTCCATAGTTTTTAGTCAGAACTGAAGGAAATGTTGTATAGTATAGAAAGTAAAGAGTAGCTCCAAAGCTTAGCATAATGATTGGAATTATGCCAAAAGAAATGTCAGAATGAATTAAACAAATACTCAGTGGTGACATTTAGCTTTGTAATACTGACAAACAAGACAAAAGGTCAGACGGCAAAGTTCAAAACCTAGCCCTTAAAACCTGACTATGGGGCCTCCCCGGTGGCGCAGCGGTTGAGCGCTGGGTTGCGAAGCTGCGCGCGGCCTCTGCGGCGCCGGTTCGATCCCCGGCTGCTCCCCGGCCACTGGAGGAGGGTCCCACATGGCGCGCAGACCTCTCCTGCCGCCCGCTGCTCCCCTCAGCAGTGTACTTCGGTCCTTCTGCCTGCTCTGCTCCCCGCTCTGGCTCTGGTGAATTCTCTCGCCCTCCCGCGCTTCTGACTGTACCCAGTGCATGTATAAACAAAACAAACAAAGAAACCAGCAAACAAATAAATAAAGCATGCCTCTATAAAAAAAAAAAAAAAAAAAAAAAACCTGACTATGGAACTGAGGCATTCAGAGGGGCAAGAACTAAGAGGGGGGCAAACACATATGGGAGGGAGCACATGTTCCATGGGGGTGGACTATAGGTGTTTTGGTGGTGGAATAACAATGTGAAAACAGCTGGAAAAGAGGATCCTATTTTTTAAATTTAGAAACAGGAATGTAAACCAATGTTACCTGATAACAAAAATATAAAGGTACAATATAGAGTAAAAATATTGGATATATAGTAAAAATATTTCTTTAAAAAAATGTTCAGTATCACTATTACAAGTGCCTGGAACCATCTGTCTTCTGCAGGAGTCTAAGGACAGCATTTTTCACTTCTTTGTTGTGAAGACGATAAATCAGTGGATTCAGCATGGGGATCACAATAGTATAAAACACAGAAGCCACCTGATCCTTTCCCAAGGAATAGGATGTATTTGTTCTTAAGTAACTGAAGATCATAGTGCTATAAAAGATGGTGACAGCCATGAGATGAGAGGCACATGTGGAGAAGGCTTTTCTCTTTCCTGAAGTGGAATTAATTTTCAGAATAGTAGAGAGAATGGACACATAGGACACTGATATCGTGATAAGAGATGCCACAAGACTCGTGTCAGCGAAAATGAATATCATCAGTTCGGTGTTGTGGGTTTCAGTGCAAGACAAGGCTATAATTGGGGATGTGTCACAGAAAAAATGATGGATTACATTGGAGTGGCAGAATTGCAATCTCCTCATGCAAAGCTCATTGACTAAGGAGTCTGTGAAACCTACCAAATAAGACCCAAAAACAAGGGACCAGCAACGTCTTGTGGACATGACAACTGGGTAGTGGAGAGGATTGCAGATGGCTACATAGCGATCATAGGCCATGGAGGAGAGAAGAAAACCTTCAACAGCAACCAAGAAGACAAAAATATACATTTGAGTGAAACAGTTCACATATGAAATCTTCTTTTTGGAGGTTAGTAAGTTATCTAAGGTTTTAGGTGTGATGACAGATGAGTAACTGAGGTCAATGAAAGACAGGTGACAGAGGAAAAAATACATGGGAGTGTGAAGCTGGGTATCTAGGCAGATGATCAGTATCATTCCCGCATTACCTAACACAGTGACCAGGTATATAAGGAGAAACAGCATAAAGAGCACCAGCTGGATGTCTTCAGTATCTGTAAACAAAGGATGAAGTCAGCCACATTTGTGTTATTCCACATATGCATTTTGCACCACTGATTTTACCTGTTGAGAAGTCAAAATTGATAGGTGATGTAACAACAAAAAGTTTCAGGTTTCTATGAATGATATGGCATATCTATGTCTGTTAATTGTTTTCTGCATCTTATCAAAGAGTGGTTTATAATGAAAAAATTGAATTTGATTGTCAAGTACAGAAATGGGTATATATTGATCATTGTTCATTATATAATCAATGCAGATATATTGCTCAATTGAAGTGAAACTGACAGTCTTCTAAATATTTCTCTGTTCTAATACATTTCACATATGAATATTATACCATAGATGTTAATATTAGGTATTTTTTTAGATCATGTAAAGTACATAGACGATTCAAGATCTATAGTGTGTGTCAGAGCTATTAAATTACGACATTGTGAGTCCACAGTGTAGACTGACTGCAGAGAGATTATCAAATATCATCTTCCTCATTATAATTAATTCAACATGCATGAAACAAACATTAATATAATAAACAGTGAAAGTATTGCTTTAAGCATAATTTCTAACTCTGTATTTTTCTAATAAAATTAATAACAATAAATTCAAACTAAAAGGACTTCAGTGGAGTGTATTAGATTTACTAATATGAACAGTTATTAATATGAACAGTGAATAATAGTTAAACAAGTTAAACAAGTTCCAGAAGATAAAGTGTTTTCCTAAACTGACCTTTCAAAATCAAATTTCTGCAAAATTATTTTTTTGAAATTTTGTCACTGATCATTACCCTGATTCCATTAACTCTGTGTTTCTGTTTCCACAAGCACTGGAACCATTTAGAGTCTAAGGTTTAAATGATCTGTGTTATGCTCTCCTTGACTGTGTCCATTTATTTGACTTGAACTAAAGCCCTCTAATTTTGAGCATAATACTTACTGTGAACCAAGTTTGTTGGGGGAAAAAAAAAAAAACTTCTTCCAATATTACCTGTCCACAAATTGTTTACCTTAAATTTTTCTTAGAAGTAAAATATGAAAATCATTTGTGTCAGAAATTTCTGTGATAATATGTTTTCTTTTCGATAAGTTCTTTTTAAAATTTTGTACACTCATTTTTTTTTTTTAAATTATGATGTAAAGCAATTGACCAAAGAGTTTTGTTAAGATCTTGGTCAAGTGGAATTTTCCTGCGCTGATGTCTTTAAAGAATATCAGAGAGTTATGAGAACATAGTAGATGGAGTTGTCTTGTCTCTCCTCCTGATGATTCCAGGGTACCTCATATATTGGGGATGGTGATAATGCCAGGTTGGGTCATCCATGTGAGACCAATTCCCAAAGAAAAGTGTTTGGCCTGTTTCCAAGGACAAAAGTTCAAGGACTCATTACAGCTTTTTAAGTTTTCAGGATACACTTGCTTTCTCCCTTAAAAATCATGTAATAAAGAGCCTGTCTTTGTCTTGTTTTGTGGAACTCTAAATTTTTAATGGGGGAGGTAAACAAAGAGCTTCTAGATATTCACTTAAATAATCTATTTTAAAACAACAAGGGATGGAATCATTTATTTTCCACAGTGAAATATTTTTGTATTTTATGAGATCATATTATGATATAATCCAGAGCTAGGACAGTTGGTGCATCAACAAAGTATATTTTTACTCTGACCAGTACACTGAATAAAGATTTAAGCTCTTTGTTTTTTTATATATTTTTTATTTATAGCTTTTGTATCAATGTATATTCCCTGTAAAATTTCCACCACCAGTTCACTGGTGAACCATTACCGTAGCCCCTTGTCTTTGACTCAAAATCAAAAGGTTCAAAAACTTTATTTTTGTAGCACTTTCTATTTTCTTATAAAGATTGTAACTGCACATCCACCTAAGCAGTTTCCACACATACAGAGAAACTCTATTATTCTCTGTTCTTTCTTCACTCACTCTGATATGTACACCTGCACACATGTGAACACATGTGCACAATATGATGTCTGAGAATATTAGTTTTTTAGGGTGATGTAACCAAATACCACATACTGGGAGCTTAAATAACAGCAATTTATTTCTCCATGTTCTCAATCTAGAAGCCTGAGCTCAAGATAAGTCAGGGCTGATTTCTGGAGGGTCCCTCTCCTTCAGTGTAGGTAGATGTCCTTTCTTTATCTCTCCACATGGCCATTTGCCCTTCATGTCTCTGTGCTGACGCCATCCAGGAGGCGGGACGGGTCACCTGTCACCAGCCGTTTCCTCGTGCTGGGCTGCCTCCGAGTCTCCCACCATTCTGTCCCGCCCCCTGGTATCAGCCTCTGGTGACCTCACAAGCCTATTTTGGACACAGGACAGACTGGACATGTGGGTCAAATAAGGTGGAGAAGTTCCCCTTGTAACTAAATGTTTTCTATTCATTATAAATATATATTTGATTGATCTGCATTTCAAAGTGTCAGCTTTTCAATATGAACAATTGACCTCATTTTGTTGTCCTACAAAAGGGAATTTTATTTTTTCTCTTTTCAGGTAACGTGTTTTACAACCAAGTATCATTTCACAATGCATTTTGCATTTCAGAGGAGCAGTAGTTAAAATATTCATCTTATAACTGAAAGCTAGTATGTAAAACTCACAGTTCAATTTCACAATGTCATATTTTCTGGGATGAATTTCAAAAAGGGAAAATATATTTTATTTTACTTTTCTTCAACTAAAGGACTTCTGCAGCTTAGGTTTTTAATATATTTTTGGTCATATAATATTTTAATTATGGTCTATCAGACAATTATTGTTCATAGCCATGTATTTCGGCATTGAGAACACTGGGATGAAAGTGCATCACATGTTAAATATCACACGTATGAGAGCTATTTAGGAACAGTGAGGAAGAATCTTAAGAGGAAGTTAAAATTCACACTAGTAATTTAAAAGGGAAAACTTCACATGTTCATCCCCATATTATGAAACAATCGGGAGTGAGATATTCATAAATTTTAAGGCGATAAATATTGACCTTTTTTTCCTTCACACTGAAGTGATAGTCACGTGTAGAAATAAGTCTAATATGGATGTGAACATTTTACCTGACTCCACACAGCAACACAACTATATAAAATATAATATTATCAATATAAATATTATTTTAAGTCACTGAAAAGGTTTTGGCAGAGGCCACAAAACAGCAGTTTCTGAATTTGTTTTCTTGTTTCCATTACAATAGCAAAAATTGTTCCTCTAGTCTCGTACAATAATTCTATAGCAGCACATTCTCCTAAAGATCCTGCCTCCCCAGGGCCTTCCATCCGTCATCCCATGGTGGGGGGATGAGATTGGAGGGGAGAAGAGTGGGCAGGGCTGCCCCGTGTCCAGGCGTTCCCACTCACACACGGGCCTGGGGGGAGGACCAAACCCGCACCCGGGGGATCCGGGGCCCTGGGACCGGCAGGGACAGCCACATGCACAGACCGTCCGGCTCAGCTCCGGAGCGGCCTCCTCCCTCCACAGATGTGCATGACTCTGAGGGGGACAGAGGGGCTGGGTGGGACCCGGGGTGGACGAGCCCATCCTGCAGGAGAGACGTGTGGGTGTGACCCAGGAGGAGACTCTGTGGGAAACGTGGTCTCTGGGTTCTCAGATGTGGGGAGTCAGGGGCAGGGAGATGAGGAGACGAGGGGAGAAACCAGGTGGCAGCAGTGAGGCCATAGGGGGAGGAATCTGACAGAGGAGGCGTCAGGACATGCCGCACGGGAACGCGGAGCCCAGATCATTCAGCTCCAGGACAGTGTCTGGTCCTGGGCAACAGGAAAACAGGGACCCGCACACCCCATCTCCCTGCACACCCGTTCCTGTGGGGCCTCCCCGGACCAGGGCTATGCTGGGGAGCAGGGACGGGCACTTTAGGGTGGGAAGGGGCTGGGCATGGCCATGTGTCCTCTGGGGCTGTTCCCTGGACAACCTCTGGGAGTTGTGCTGGGCAAAGACGCTGGGGCCTACAGGAGGCCAGAGCAGAGGGACTGGAGCAGTAGGAAGGGGTGTCAGTCGGGTTTGCTGACAGATATGAGATTTTAATTTATGCAAGATTTGTAGGGGATAATTGAGAACTTCTGTGAAAAATGTAATAATGCCACATTCACATGAAGTGGAAATAAATGGGCTGAATAATGAAGTTTATGTAGATGATGATTTTTGACTCATTTGGAGCTGGAAGGTGTAATTAGAAGAAAATAAATTGAATTATTACTCTATTATGATAACACATATATTCCATGTTGGAATTTTGAAATTCTATTTCCTTCTCCATTCTCAATACAGATGACGGCTCCAGGGGTGACCAATCTCACATCCGTGACAGAATTCACCCTCCTGGAGTTCCCCACCCAGGGTACCATGGGCTTCCTGCACCCGCTGCTCTTCTCCCTGGTTTACCTCTGCTCCCTGCTGGGGAATGGGCTCATCGTCCTCATCACCACCCTGGACCGGCACCTCCACACCCCCATGTACTTCTTCCTGAGGAGTCTGTCCCTCACGGACCTCTGCCTCATCTCAGCCACGGTCCCCAAGTCCATTGCCAACTCTATGAGGCACAGCAGCACCATCTCCTTCCTGGGCTATGTCCTCCAGGACTTTTTGATGATTCTTTCAGCAGGTTCAGAGCTTTACCTGCTCACAGTGATGAGCCTTGACCACTATGCTGCCATTTGCCATCCCCTACACTATGACGTCCTCATGAGCATGGACAGGTGTGTGCAGCTGACAGCTGTGTCCTGGCTGGTTGAGGACATCATCTCTGTGATGCTCACAGCTGGAACCATCTCCTTGTCCTACTGTGGGTCCAACATGTTCCACAATTTCTTCTGTGACGCCCCCCAGTTATTGGCTATTTCTTGCTCAGGAAATCTGATAAGCGAACTTGTCCCCATTCTCATCAGTGTGGTCTGGGATATGTACTGTTTCATTCTCATTGTCATTTCCTATGTCCACATCTTCTCTGCTGTCAGGAAGATCCCATCCACAGAAGGGAAGGCCAAAGTCTACTCCACCTGCCTTCCCCACCTGCTGGTTGTGGTGCTGTTCCTCTCCACTGGATGCTTTACTTATCTGAAGCCAACCTCAGGGACCCCGTCCATGTCTGACCTGGTCATTTCTATGTTCTACACGGTGGTGCCCCCCACCTTTAATCCCGTCATATACAGTCTGAGGAACCAAGCCATGAAGGCGGCTGTGGGGAGACTGATGAAGGGGAGACTCACCAAAATGTAATAGAGAATTTGATGTCATGACTCCGTTATGAGACACATATTTTAAATTATTGAATTATACTCCTCTTCATATTTTTTCTTATTATGTATAATTCCATTGCACAATTTAAAAATATATGCTCATTTTTAAATTATATTTATGGTATCTTCATATAGTCTGCTGCTTGTAGGCTCTATTGGCATTGATCATTCCTCTTTGTTACACTTAGGTGCTGTTTTATATTCTCTGTACAATGGAGGTCACTGAACTTGCTGACACTCTTTGCTGTTCTCCATTTCTGTGCTCCCGGCCGAGAGGGGCGATTGTTGGGTTTCATCTCCTTCATCAGTAGACATTCTCTCAATGGAGTAGCATCTCCATTCTCTAAGGCGGCTTCCCCTTTTATGTTTTCTTAGTCACGAGTCGTATCAGGGGTCACAGTAGGACAGAGGCCCCTTTACTTAGTGAGTGAGGCCTTCACAGCATACATAAGGCCCGAGGACCCGAAGTTAGATCTGAGTAGTCAAGACCTTTGTCGATAAGGAGACACATGTGACGTGGTGGAGAGAACCTGGAAGCTCTGGTGTGGTGCCACCCTCATTTGCCAAAATCACTCTCACACACGGTGGACACCAGAAATAAGAAAGTTAGGTTCATGTGCAGTATAATTACTAAAAAAAAAATTCCAAAATGCAATGGATAGGATTTACTGAGATAGAATAAGAGAACTTAACAAATTATAATGGTCAAAACAAAATGATAGCTGGTAGCCTGCCTCATATCTAGCATTTCCAGAAATGTGTTAGGGATGCCATCCATGACCTCACACCACACTTTACAGTAGTGTTGTCCCCATTTATTCATCCCCTAGAGTGGGTGGGATGGCAGGACATGCCCTGGCCGGGCAGGTCATCAAGAGGAATCGTACCTAGAATGTCTGCATTTTTCACAAGCACATTGAAATGAAAAAACTCATCAGATTTATGTGCAATTAAATGATACTATCATTTAGTATACTTGTAAAGACATGTAAGGAATTTGAAGTAGATTTAAATTGGGGAAGTGAAATGCCCCCATGATTGTCACTTGCTGACTGGCCTCGGCTCCTCTCTGCTGACTGCACCCACCTTTGCTTTTCTGTCTGTGATGGCCAATATTTGAAAATTTCACACCAAAATATTTCACGATAAAAATTAGTTCCAACTGGATATCAGACATTTAAGTTGTTATCAAACAGTTCTCCTTGCGAGGAGGCTATTCAGGCTGACCTTGATCAAATGAGATCCATGCAGGCTCATGGTGTCATATGCTTAGGTTTGCTGCATGACAATGGTAAATTCACACATGGAAACAGGCGTTTATCTGCTTGAGTTTACTCTTCTGTAGGGGGTGGGGCAGGACCTGCTTCACTCTGCTTCGTGTGTCTATGTGCCTCTCCAGCACCATCTCCCCACTTTCCTGCTCCAGTGCTTGCTCTGGCTCCTCTGTCGTAGGGTCACTGTTCATCCTGATGAGGGTGCGTTCCTGGGCCCTCGTTATATTCCAGTGGCCGGCCTGTCTGTTTTTGTCCCAGTGCCATGCTGCTTTAACTATTAGAGCTTTATTTTACAGTTTTAAGTCTGGATGCGTGCTTCCTCCTTTCTTACTCATTTTCGTCAAGACTGTGTTGGCTGTTTGTGGTCTTTTGTAGTTCCATATGCTTTCTGTAATGTTTGCTTCATATATTTGAAAATGCCATTGAAATTTTCATTTTGATTGTATGAAACTGTAAATTGCTTTGAGTCCGATGGATATTTTGTAATCCTGATTCTTCCTGTCCATGAGGAGGGCATATTCTACTCCATTTTATTAAGTGTAAAAGTAAAATCATTCAAATATAATAACAGTTCTAATTTAAGTGCAGTGACAGGTGCTGTGGTGGAAAAGAACTGCAGGACACACAATTTCAGAGATTAGTAAAGTTTCTCTTTCGAAGGGCTGGTGACCCCCGTGGTCATTCACTTCTGCTGGACGTCCATTGTCTTTCTGCCCACCCCGCCCCTTGGCTCCCTCCTGTCTCTCTCCTTGTCCCTTCTCTCCTGCCTCAGGCCTTCCCACATCCCCCTCACGCCCATCCCCAGGGCCACTCCGTGAAGGGCACATGGGGGGTGATGGGCGACTGTCCAGATGTCTAGACAGGGACTCAGGGCACTGTTATGACTGATGGTGCCCACCACGGTGGACACGACAGGTGGGGAATGGAACCTGGACATGAGGATTTCTCTATTCATGTCCATAGAGGCGTGAGCCAGACACAAAATCACATCTGCACACCGAGTGTAATAATTAGTCGCTGAGACACACTACAGGACGCTCCAATTAACAAAGTCGAGTAAACACACACTTTCCCTCGGGAGGAAGGTCCCTGAGGGCTGGAATCTGGACAGTGTCCAACCCGCGGACACCAGCTCCAGAGCTCAAATAGCCCAGCCCTGAGGCCCTGCTCTGTCCATGAGGCGGCACAAGACTGGGTGGAACATGCTGTGAGTGCTAAGAGGCTCCCACAAGCCCCGACCATGGAGTGAGAGGCAGGGACACCCTCTGTCCTGCCATGGGGACAACCTCAGAAGACAGACGGACACGGCAGCTGGAACATTCTCCCACAATTTTCAGGTATTTGGTTCTTAGGCAGTTTTCAGAATGGAAATCATTCAGACTTGAAAATATTTAGAATGCAAGCTTCATTTTAAATGTGAGAAAGCAAGGTATTAAAATACTCATTTTATAAATCATGAAAATTAATAAATTCTGAAGATGCACAAGTTTCTCAGTGCCCCACTGCCTTATCATGCTGGATGAGTCTCAACCAGAGGAAATATTCTCTCCTTGAACTTAAAGTGTTCAAAGATTGACTTGTACCATTATATTAGAAGATTTTGATGTATGTGACAATTAATGCCCCATAACTGGCATTTGAGCATTCAGCACCCTGAGTTGTTGTGAGCACTGTATAAAAGCACAGCAATTAAATGAATTACATTGTGATGAAGAAATTCCAGGGGAAAGTTAATATGATACTTATTGTCATAATGTTGTGCCTTTTGCCTACATATTACAACAGACCTTAGAGTTAAATATAAATTCTGCAAATGTTACAGCAACATTGTTGATCATTTCATGGCTACAGCACTAAGAGAAGTTGGGTGTGGACTCAGGTCTCTTTACATACATAGACTTGGGTTTTTCCCCAAACCCCCACTCAGGGATCGTGACTGATACTGCACTGGAAGAGAAAATATCAGAGCTTCTGTCATCAATAAATGTATGTTTCATATCACTTGAAAGATGTCGAAATCTTGGATCACCTCATATACTGATATATTTCCTTGATTTTATTATATTATTGGGAAGATTTCCACCAATGTGCTGCTTTCTTTCATATTACTATGTGACCTTAAAAATCTTGCCTGGAAAAAAATTTTCATCATTACAAATATTATTCTAAATCACTCAAGAGATGTCTCCATCTATGACCACCAGATATTTTCATTTATCCTCTAGGTTCTATTAAATTATTTTAATTTTTGTCCACCACTGGACATGGATGTATTTCCATGAATGTATTCCCGACATTTCCCTGCCTCCGCAGGGCCTGCCCCTCCGCCACCCCACAGAGGGGGGAGAGGGTGAGATTGGGGAGGGGGAGGAGAGTGGGCAGGGCTGTCCCGTGTCCAGAAGTCCCCACTCACACACAGGCCTGGGGTGAGGATCAAACCTGCACCTGGGACCCAGGGCCCTGGGACTGGCAGGGACAGCCACATGAACAGACCATCCGGCTCAGCCCCGGAGTGGCCTCTTCCCTGCAGAGACGTGCATGAGTCTGAGGGGGACAGAGGTGCTGGGAGGGTCCCGGGTGGAGGAGCCCATCCTGCAGGAGGGATGTGTGGGTGTGACCCAGGAGGAGGCTCTGCGGGAAAAGTGGTCTCTTGGTCCTCAGATGTGGGGAGTCAGGGGCAGGCAGATGAGGGGACGAGGAGAGGGACCAGGAGGTAGCAGTGAGGCCACGGGGGCAGAAATCTGACAGAGGAGGTGTCAGGATACACTGCACAGGGATGCGGAGCCCAGATCATTCAGTTCCAGGACAGTGTCGTGTCCTGGGGAGCAGGAAAACAGGGACCAGCACACCGCATCTCCCTGCACACCCATCCCTATGGGACCTCCCCAGACCAGGGCTATGCTGGGGGAGCAGGGACAGGCTCTCCAGGGTGGGGAGGGGTTAGGCATGGTCATGTTTCCTTGGGGGCTGTGTCCTGTACAACCTCTGGGAGGTGTGTTGGGCGGAGTCGCTGGGGCCTGGGCAGGAGAGGGAGTACCAAGACTGAGGCAGTTGGAGGGGTGTCAGCTGAGTTTGTTGACAGATATGAGATTTTAATTTATGCAAGATTTTAGAGGATAATTGAAATTTTCAGTTTACACAAATTTTCAGGTCTTCTATGGAAAATGTAATAATGCCAACTTCACATGAATTAGAAATAAATGGGCTGAATAATAAAGTCTATGCAGATGATGATTTTTCACTCAAAAGGAGCTAGAAGGTGTAATTAGAAGAAAATAGATTGAATCATTGCTGCACATCCCCCTGCAGTGACATTTAGGGCTAATGGCTTTTGCCAAGGTCCCTAAGTCCGGCAGGGGGGCAAGGAACCAGCGCTCAGGGGGAGAACAGCAAAACGCCCTGAAGACACACATAAGACAGAAGCTTGTTGAAAGATAACGACCCCCAGGAGCCACTACAGGAATGCTGACCGCAAGGAACCTTATCTCGCCTTCTCAAGGCCCACAAACTTTATTCTAATACAACTGTCTCTCTAAAATATTTTCTCTTTCTAAAATCTTTTCTCTTTCTCTGTCTAAAAAGGTCATTGGTTTGCTGATTAAAAAAGAACATACAAAATCTAATAACTAGGCTAATTCAAATGAAACATTACTAAACACTGTGTATTAATAGAACTGTTAGCTTAATGATTTCTCTGTTGTATGCTTAGCCTTGTTAGCATTAATCTTAATGATAAAAATATTACATTGTGAAAAGGAAAACTCACCCGTGCTAATTAATAGTAATTTAGTGGTAGTGAGTAGTTAAAACAAAAAAGTAATCACATAAAACAAAAAGAAAAATTAATAGCCTAACTATTTAAGAATGTGCCTGGGTCCAGATATAGATCACTGCCCTGTCAATGATAAGCTAAACCTATAAGCAAGCTGATTTCTTCACTGATATCCGCCATTCCTATGCCTTTAGAAAAACAAATATATACTGGTCACCAACTCAAAGAAAATTACACTCAGATTTTCACTCTCTTGAAGTGTGTCTGTTTGTCATTTCTTTTGCCGACTCCCTGACCACCCTGCACGCTTCTCTCAACCCTGAGACAGCCTCATCATCTACTGCTATGCTGGTCCGCGGCAGGTGGTGCCTGAACGTGGGGCCCGACCTTGCATTTCATTGAATTTCCACCCAAAGAAGATGTGAGTAACAAAGAGATCGTGTTGGGTAAGCTATCTCCCTTCTTGTGTGTGAGTGTGAATGTGATTCCCTTAAAAATACTCTCTTTTAAACAGTCATGGATAGGATCGTCACTGGAGAGTCCGAGGCTTGCTGATAAAGGGTGATCAGTTTGAGATAGTGAGAAGTTTTTCTAAGTGTGAATGCTCGTGGCACTGCGTGTGTGTGAGAGTGTATGATTATGGCTCCACGGCCTCGTGGCTACGGAGTCTGAGTGGGCTGCACCCGTGATTCCCATGGAGGAATGTCATACGGCATAACGGTCATCTGCTCTTCGGAGTAGCCTGGTCCGGGATTTATACGGACAAACCTTAGCTAAGATGCCTCTGCAAGTTCCTGCGAGGGACACAGGCCGGACAGCACAGTTGAAAGAAATATCTGCTTGGGTGAACAAAAGCACCAGGAGACCATGGGTCAATTGCAGACCAAAAACAGAGATCTTTTTCTATCTATATTAAAAAATATGATCGAAACACGAGGTATTAAAGTAAATAAGAAAGCTCTACTGCAACTTTATGAATTTATATTACTGGTATGCCCCTGGTTTCCAGAAGGCAGTCTATCACTGGAAACTTGGAAAAAAGTAGGAAAAGAAGTAATTTATGCCCTTCATGGGCCATCCCAAGTCCCAACACAGGCTCTGTCCTTGTGGGTACGAATTAGAGATTTGTTGGTTGATGACACTGAGACAGAATTGTGGGACAATCAACAAAAAGAGGTTCAGGAAGATCCAAAAAACAAAAACCTAGATATAACACCATTGCTCGCTCAAGCCTCCGTTCCCACACTAGAAAAACTCCTTCCCTACTCGGAGGATGAGCTTAATGATCATAAATATACTAAAATGTTAAATAAATTAACTTTTTTTTTTTTAGTTTTTTTTTTATATAGAGGCATGTTTTCTTTCTTTCTTTCTTTATTTGTTTGTTTTTGTTTATACATGCACTGGGTACAGTCAGAAGCGCGGGAGGGTGAGAGAATTCACCAGAGCCAGAGCGGGGAGCAGAGCAGGCAGAAGGACTGAAGCACACTGCTGAGGGGAGCAGCGGGCGGCAGGAGAGGTCTGCGCGCCATGTGGGACCCTCCTCCCGTGGCCGGGGAGCAGCCGGGGATCGAACTGGCGCCGCAGAGGCCGCGGGCAGCTTCGCAACCCAGCGCTCAACCGCTGCGCCACTGGGGAGGCCCAATAAATTAACTTTCAAAAATGATAAACCCTCCCGCCCAACCGCTAATCTTTTTCCAATTGTTACCAAATCTAAAACATTAAATACCGTTTTATCCTGTAATACTACCCATCAAGGGCCATTAGGTGTCATTATAGGATCAACAAGAGAGACAAACAAAATGGGAGACTTTTCATTTACTTTTCCCATTGCCGGACCTCCGGCTTTGTCTCGTGCTGATGAAAAAGGCCCTGCATGGGAGGCCATCCCCATAAAAACTCTTAAAATATTACAGTCAGCCATACAGACAACAGGTTATAACTCTCCTTACACTTATCAAATAATTGACACATTATCAGCCATTTGGATGACCCCTTATGACTGGCATAATCCTGGCAAGGCTGTTCTTCCTTCAGGAATGTATGTATTATTTCACATGAAATATAGTGACCAAGTACATGCCTTCCTTAAGGAACCCAATGATATGGTCAAAGCTGAAAAAAAATTTCTCTTTCCATGTTCATGGGAACAGACAAATATACTTTACCCTAGCAAAAGATGTCTTAATCAAAATTAATAAGTTGGCTGTAGCGGCATGGAAAAATCTTCCTTCACCTAAACATAAGCTCACTAACCTTACTGATATACACCAACGCCAGAATGAAATGTACCAGGATTTTGTGGCCAGATTAGAAAATGCTCTGGATAAGGTTCTTCCATCTTCCGGAGCACAAAATTTGTTGTTTAAACAACTTGCACTGGTCACCAACTTAAAGAAAATTACACTCAGATTTTCACTCTCTTGAAGTATGTCTGTTTGTCATTTCTTTCACTGACTCCCTGACCACCCTGCACACTTCTCTCAACCCTGAGATGGCATCATTGTCTACTGCTGTGCTGGTCAGTGGCAAATCATTACTCTATTATGATAACACATATGTCCCACATTGTAATTTTGACATTCTCTTTCCTTCTCTGTTCTCAGTACAGATGATGGCCCCAGGGGTAACCAATCTCACGACTGTGACAGAATTCGTGCTCCTGGGGTTCCCCACCCAGGGGACCATGGGCTTCTTGCACCCACTGCTCTTCTCCCTGGTCTACCTGTGTGCCCTGCTGGGGAACGGGCTCATCGTCCTCATCACCACCCTGGACCAGCACCTCCACACCCCCATGTACTTCTTCCTGAGGAATCTGTCCTTCGCTGATCTCTGCCTCATCTCAATCATAGTCCCCAAGTCCATTGCCAACTCTCTGAGGCACACCAGCTCCATTTCCTTCCCAGGCTTTGTCCTCCAGATCTTCATGATGGTTTTTACAATAACCTCAGAGCTGCACATACTCACAGCAATGACCCTTGACTGCTATGCTGCCATCTACCACCCCCTGCACTATGGCATCATCATCATGAGCAGGCACAGGTGTGTGCAGCTGACAGCTCTGTCCTGGCTGGGTGGGGGTCTCTATGCTGTGATGAACACAGCTGGAACCTTCTCCTTGTCCTACTGTGGGTCCAGAGTGGTCCACCAGTTCTTCTGTGACATCCCCCAGTTATTGACTATTTCCTGCTCAGGAAATTTAATCAATGAACTTGTCCCCATTCTCATTGATATGGTGTTTGTAACCTGCTATTTTATTTTCATCATCATTTACTATGTCCACATCTTCTCTGCTGTCAGGAAGATCCCATACACAGAAGGGAAGGCCAAAGTCTACTCCACCTGCCTTCCCCACCTGCTGGTTGTGGTGCTGTTTCTCTCCACTGGATTCTTTGCTTATCTGAAGCCTACCTCAGGCACCTCATCCATGTCTGACCTGGTCATTTCTATGTTCTACATGGTGGTGCCCCCCACTTTTAATCCCGTCATATACAGTCTGAGGAACCAAGCCATGAAGTTGGCTGTGGGGAGACTGATGAAGGGCCAGTACACCAGCATGTGAGGTATCACTGTTTTCATTAACTAATTACCCAAACTACATTTATGTGCCCCTCAGTTATTTAGATATTTCCCTCTAACTGTTACCATCACCATGTTAAAGTAAAATTAGGCTTATCATTACAGATTTCCTTTGCAAATTTTAACATTGTTCTAGTCTTCAAATCTCTATTTCCTAAACCAATGCAACCATTTCCAAAAAAACCATCCATGTGACATACATGATATGAATTCTGTTCTTTAAATGTTATGGCTGGTATGTGAAATCATGTTCTAGAACTCACACATCCCCAAACTTTTCATGAAATCCAGCAGTGGTAAGGGGTCTGTCCCCGAGAGCACATGGTCACGGGACCCCAGTCCTGGGGCTCAGTTCCCACAGCCTGTGTGTGTCTCCCCTGAGGCCCATCCCTGTGGAGGGAGGGAGACAGCTGGTGGGCCCCACCCCCCAACTGGTGATGGGGCAACTTCCTCTGAGAGACATTCATGTTTCTGCTCAAAGGTCAAGTAGAAATTACACTTGAAATGAATCTCCTGAGATGGATGGAAGTTTCCGAAATTATCTGAATCTCTGATTGAACCTGTACTTGATGTTCATTTACACGACGTCCGATCTGGTTACAGCACCTTGAGGGTGTTTTTTTTTTTTTATGTGAATTATTTTTGAAGAACTATGTTTCACCTTTAAATATTATAATGCTTAATACATTTGTTGTGTTTATTTTTAGGGGTTCCCATAGTTTTCCAGGATGTTTGTGGATATCCTGCACCAGGTCTTCTTCCCCACTCTCTGGTACATCTGGGATTATGTCACTTTCTACATCATGTAAAGTAAGGCACGGCAATATATGTAGTTTTTTTTTTATTCTCTGGCAGCTTCTGTGCTTCAACACTGGAGCCTCACAGCTGCTCACCCACCCTGAGAACATTAGCTGGGGGGGGGGGCTTCTCCCTCATGCATCCTCTGCAGCAGGACACGGTGTCTCCAAACACGCCTGACAGATCATAACAGACTCAGTCCAGACAATATTTCTTTTAAAAAATGTGTGTTTGTTAACATTTAAGAATGTTTTTTAACATTCTTTAAAATGCATGTTAACCGTCAGTCCGAGTCCATTGAGATTTCAGAATAAAATCTGTGTGGGGAAGTCCCCCAAGTTGCTCATCTTTCCATGAAAGACCCTGATGGCAGGTGTCTCCCCCCTGGGCCTCCATCACTCCTGGGCCACGGCCTTTACACACTTTTTGTCTTGGCTTTGAGAGAAGCCTCTAGATTCTGTTGAGAAGAGGATTTGACCTCCCGAGTGGGGTGATGTGGGGTCATGTTAATAATTGCCATTTGTCACATCTTTGCTGTCTTGTTTTGGGGTTCCAACTTCGCCCTTCAGTGTGTGTGGTGCCCCCCTCACACTCCAGAGGAACCTGCACATGAACATCCTCCTGATTCCACAATTCAAGGACAGGGAAACCGGAGAGAAAATAAACAAGTGCCCCCCACACTAGAGCACTCCTGGGCCTCAGAAACCCGGCGGGGGGAGAAGCCATGTGTACCCCATACTCCTGACAAGGGCGCGAGTCCATCCACACACGTGTGTCCCCACCACAACAGGGAGCAACACCACTGTTGAGACCCGGGACAAGGCCTGGGCGGACAGTCTTGTCAGGCATGCACAGTAAATTTTCTCCCGTTGTCAAGTGGGACAAATTGTTTAATAACTAATTTATAGACAGATGATTTTTTCCTGCCATTTATGTGCTGTATCTGATACATATAAATGATTGCCTAATGTACTTTCTGAGAAATTTTTCTCTTTTTATGACCAAGAACAAAAAACAAAGGGATGTTAAATCTTCAGCCCCACGTTGTGAGGCCTTTTTCTTAGCTGCTTGCCAGTGTCTTATCTGGCTAGGGCAGCAAGGCCCCCTGCAGCACGTGTCAGGATGGGCTCCTCCTGCGGGGCCAGCGGAGTCCAGGGCGTGATCGTGTCATTATTCAGCATTAATGTCTAATAAGCTGGGCGGACGCTGTCCTGCTGCTTCTTGGGACCACTGAGAGCTGCCGGTGACGACGCTTCAGCTCCTCACACTCAGCCCACACTTTCCACCATGTCCCCTTCCCTCAGCGGGTACTGGACACTGGGGTCCACATGGTGGACAGACTCGAGTCTGTGTCCAGAGACATTAAATGTGGGGAATGTGCTCCTGGTTCTGAGAAGCTTTGCTCAGCCGGGGTGAGCAGGAAGGACTGACCATTCTCTTCATGGGCTGAGAAGCTTCAACCAGAAGAGTGTGAGGACACAGGATCCCCCTGACCACTGCGAGCAGCACCCCAGGCCCTCAAGCCCCCCGGGACCTTCTCCCTGAGGCCTAAAGGACTCCCCGCCTGGTGCTGACCCCGCCTGCCCCTACCATGCAGGCAGCGCAGGAGAAATGGGTGTCATATCCCGGGTGGTCTCAGAGTTCCAGAGCATTGGGTATCAGGAGTGACAGTGCCCAGAGGCAGGATCCCCCAGGGGCGGTCATGTGTCAACCCTGATTCCTAGGGGGGGACACGAGGGAGCACTGGTGGGTGGACGGGGCCACAATATCTGTCCCCCTAAAGGTGACCGTGGGGATCCCTGGAGTTGGGAGAAGTGACAGGTGCCTTCCTGTCTGCAGCCACGGCCATCTCTGCTGGGCAGCGCATGTCCCTCACCCTGGCCTCAGCCAGCCCCGGGCTCTGATTTGTTGCCCCCTGACGACCACCACCCCTGTGCTGCCCTCGGGGCTGAGTCCACCTCGCAGAGCCCTTTGGGCACAAATATCCACATTTCAGCCAAAAGCGAACATGCATCGGGGAGGTTCCGGCACTTGTCCTGTGTGTCCTCCCGTCCCGTGGGCCCAGCAAGGACCGTTCATGATTGGGTCACTCCCGTCACGGGAGGAAATTGACTTTGGTCACTCTGAGTCCCTCCCTTCCCAGCCTTAAGGTTCGCACAGCTATACAGGGTGTGTCCAACTATGTGCTGACCACTGTCCAGTTGGCGTCGACGCCAGAGAGAGATTCCCACTGGCCGCTCCTCTGGAGGAGGCTCCTCGCCCCTGCGTGCCTCAGTGCCCCTGACCCCTGTCCACCTCCGCACGGCTGCCCACGGTTCCCCCAGGCTCAGTCCCGGGCTTGGGCAGTCGAGGTGTCTGCCTGGGTGGCACAGGCAGACCCAGAACCTCGGCTCCCCGCCACACCCACCCTCGGCACACCAGGGGACCCAGCCCATCGGTGTCCACCCCACGCCCAGGGAAGGATTGTCCACGTGAAGGAGATGTCCCCGGGAAGTCAGCAGCAAGTCAGACTCTCAGGCACTAGAGGGGCCGGCTGGAGCATCAGGACAGGGAGAGTTGCTGTGGCGCCAAAAACTTCTGCTTCGGGGTCCGGCTTCTGCCCCGTCTCCTCCTGGTCAGAGTGTCTGCTTGTTGCCCTGTACGCCCTGTCTCCCACTCTGCCCCTCCCGCCCCCGCCAGTGTCTCCCCCCATCTGCCAAGCCCAGGACTTTCCTGCTCCCTGTGGATGGGCTCGTCCTGGCTCTGACGTCAGGGCCACCCCAGTCCCTGAGGCAGTCAGGGGAGGTGATGGCCCTGAGGAGGGAACATGTCCTGTCCTCACAGGCGTAAAAACTAAGGAAATCGCCTCTGACACACTCAGGGCACTAATGATCACTGGGATGAGCCACAGGACGATGCAAATTAATACAGTGACCTGAACAAGGGTGCTTGTCCCCCTGGAGTAAAGTCACTTGATGGATGGATCTTGGACAATGTTCAACACGTGGACACCAGCTCCAGAGCTCAAATAGCCCAGCCCTGAGGCCCTGCTCTGTCCAGCACAGGACAGGGTGCAACATCCTGTGAGTGCTCAGAGGCTCCCCACGATCCCCGACCATGTAGTGAGAGGCCAGGACGCCCTCTGTCCTGCCATGGCCACAACCTCAGGAGAGAGACTCGACACGGCAACGGGAACTTCCCCCCCGCCCCAGACTGCAGGTATCTACCCCTAGCTGTTTGGAGGGGAGAACCTACCCACACTTGAGAGTTTTCAGATCAAGCTTCATTTTAGACTGGAGAATGTGCCGTCGTTAAACTATTCCCTTTGTAAATTGTGACAACTAATGCTGACAGGGCCCAAGTCGTCATGTCCCACTGCCCTGTCAGCCTGGGTGAGGCTCAGGGTGAGAAAACATATTCTCTTATAATTTACGATGGTCAAACACATTGACTTTTAATACATTGAGCATAGGTTTTGATACATGGGAGACGTGACGATTTCTGCTGCACACCTGGGATGAGCATCGCACACTCAGTGTGTTCTGGACGCTGAATAAAATCACAGCAATTAATAGAATTGGATGGGGATGAAGACATTCCAGAGGGAATTAAAAATTACACTTATTGCTTGATTCAGAATGTTATGCCTTTTCCCCTAAACGTGATGACAAATGAGTCAGGTAGAAATTCAGTAACTTGTCAGCAACACTGTTGACCCCTTCATGGCTCTGACAGGAATGTGAGGCTGGCAGGGACATGTGACTATTTATGGACATGAACTTCGGATTTTTGCCAACTCCCTCACGCAGGGATTGCTAGTGATTTTGTAAAATAAAATCATATTATTTAAACACGGCCTAGAGGACATATAGGGCAATGTATACTTTTTCCATTTTAAATATGTATTTAAAGTCACGCAACAGATGTCAACATTATTAATAACCAGGTACACATGCGTTACCTCCACAAATCCTGATTTATTTTCTTGTTTTTATTAAATATTGGAATTATTCCCACCAATCCATTGCAATTATTATGTATACTATGTTCTTGAAAAAATCCAGCCCTCCCCAGGGCCTGCCCCTGTCACCCGCAGAAGGGGGAGAGGGTGAGGTTGGGGAGGAGGAGAACGGGCAGGACTGACCCATGTCCAGACGTCCCCACTCACGCACAGGCCTGGGGGGAGAACAAACCTGCACCCGGGGACCCAGGGCCGTGGGACCAGCAGGGACAGTCACACACACAGACCTTTCGGCTCAGCCCCGGAGGGGCCTTCTCCCTGCACAAATGTGCATGAGTCTTAGGGGGACAGAGGGGATGGCAGGGACCCGGGGTGGACGAGCCCATCCTGCAGGAGGGATGTGTGGGTGTGACCCAGGAGGAGACTCTGCGGGAAACGTTGTCTCTGGGTCCTCAGGTGTGGGGAGTCAGGGACAGGGAGATGAGGAGACGAGGGGAGGACGCGGAGCCCAGATCATTCAGTTCCAGGACAGTGTCGGGTCCCGGGGAGAAGGAAAACAGGGGCCCGCACAACCCATCTCCATGCACGCCCGTCTCTGTGGGGCCTCCCCAGACCAGGGCTGTGCTGGAGGAGCAGGGACAGGCTCTCCAGGGTGGGGAGGGGCTGGGCCTGGTCACGTGTCCTCTGAGGCTGTGCCCTGGACAACCTCTGGGAGGTGTGCTGAGTGGAGACGCTGGGGCCTGGGCAGGAGGGGGAGCCTCGGGGCCTGGGTGGGTTGTAGGGGAGCTTTGTCTATTGACTTTTTTGACAGAGATGAGATTCTAATTTCTTCAAGTTTTGTAAGGGACAGTTGAAATTTCCAGTTTTCACCAACTTTCAGGACTTACATGGAGAGTGTAATAATGACATATCCACATGAGGTGGTAATAAATGAGTTGAATAAAACAGCAGACATAGATGATATCAGTGTCCATAGAACTGGAAGGAATAATTATGTAGAAAATGAACTGAGTTATTATCTTGTATTGATATCCCATTCCATTTTCAATATTGGAAGAATTAAGATTTTGTTTCTCTTTCCACTTTTATACAGATGACGGCACCAGGGGTGACCAATCTCATGGCCTTGACAGAATTTGTGCTCCTGGGGTTCACCACCCAGGGGACCTTGGGCTTCTTGCACCCACTGCTCTTCTCCCTGTTCTACCTGTGTGCCCTGCTGGGGAACGGGCTCATCGTCATCATCACCAACCTGGACCGGCACATCCACACCCCCATGTACTTCTTCCTGAGGAGTCTGTCCTTCTCAGACCTGTGCCTCATCTTAGCCACGGTCTCCAAGTGCCAACTCTCTGAGGCACAGCAGCTCCATCTCCTTCCTGGGCTGTGTCCTCCAGGTCTTCATGATGGTTATGTCAGCAGGTACAGAGATGACCCTGTTCACAGTGATGAGCCTTGACCGCTATGCTTCCATCTGCCACCCCCTGCACTATGACGTCATCATGAGCAGGGAGAGGTGTGTGCAGCTGACAGCTGTGTCCTGGCTGGGTGGGGGTCTCTATGCTGTGATGCACACAGCTGGAACCTTCTCCTTGTCCTACTGTGGGTCCAACGTGTTCCACTAGTTCTTCTGTGACATCCCCCCGTTATTGGCTATTTCCTGCTCAGAAAATCTAATGAGCAAAATTGTCCCCATTCTCATTTGTGTGACATTGGATGTGGGTTGTTTGACTTTCATTGTCATTTCTTATGTCCACATCTTCTCTGCTGCCAGGAAGATCCCATCCACTGAAGGGAAGTCCAAGACCTAATCCACCTGCCTTCCTCACCTGCTGGTTGTTGTCCTGTTTTTCTCCGCTGGATTCTTTGCTTATCTGAAGCCGACCTCAGGGACCCTGTCCATGTCTGACCTGGTCATTTCTATGTTCTAAACGATGGTGCCCCCCACCTTTAATCCCGTCATCTACAGTCTGAGGAACCAAGCCATGAAGCTGGCTTGGGGCATCTGATAAATTGCCAATATCCCAAGATGTGAGATATCACAATCTAGAATTATAACCCATGATTAGTTTTTCCCTCTGACTCTAGATGTCATTATTTATAAAGTACAGATTTCTTGCATTAGGATTTTTCCTTTTCCAGAAATTTATATACTCATATTCTTCCATAAGCTTTAGTTTCCTCAATAACTGCTCTCATTTGCCAAACCTCCAACTGTGTGATGTTTATAAAGTGAATCCCCACTCATGGTTGAAAACAATGTATGTGGCTTAGAAACAATGTTCTAGAACTCACACATCACCAACATTTATGTGAAAGGGAGCAGTGGTAAAGGGGTCTATCCTCAAGAGCACACTATCCCAGGCCCCCTGTCCTGGGCATTCAGTTCCCACAGCCTATGTATGTCGCCACTGAGGGCCCCGTCCTTGTGGAGGGGAGGGGAGACCTTAGAATGGGGTCCCCACCCTCATTATTATAATGCATTGTCTTCCTATAGAGACATTCATGTTTCTGTTCAAAAGGCAAAGAGAAACTACACTTGAATCTGCTGAAGATGTCAGGATGGAAGGATGGAAGCATCCTTGGGGAGTCGGTGTCTACGCTGAACTCCATTAGTGATGTGCATATTGATTTCTATAATGTCTGATTTGATTGTTACAGGACTACACTGTTTTAAGTACTAGAATAAAAGTAAAAAGTATATGATATTTATTGAGGAACTACATATTTACTTTTAAGATGCATCTTGTTTATACACATCTTTTAATGTATTTGTGTTTGGGTTCCCTCAGTTTTCGAATTTGTATTTTGAGTCTTACACCAGGACTTCTTGTCGACTCTCTGGTAGATAACATTTATTTCCCTTTTCTTCTACTCTGGAACTAGCTATTTATTATACTATGTAAAGAACAGGATGTAAAAGTCAGCATGACACTATTTTAATTTTTTATTCTTCTACAGTATTTGTACCCTAAATTCCCAGCTTCTCATTACAGTTTTCCTTATACTCAGACATGAGCTGGGGGTGATGTTCTTCCCTCAAGTATTCTCTCTGGAGCAGATCACTGTGTCTCCAGACTCTCCTGACGGGCTGTAACATACTCAGTCCAGAAACTCTTTCTTTTAAAAAATGCATGTTAACCACAGACCGAGTCCATTCAGCTATCAGAATAAAACACGCTGCAAACTCACTCAAACGAGCATTCATGTCAATGAATGTAATTGACCAAAGATCTTACATCTTTTAAAAATATTTTCAATTATTCACTTGGATAAAACTTTTGTATTTCGAGACGGGAATTTGATGAGTGACATAACATCAGTGATGTAACATGAGGACATGCTAATTTATAACTTGCCACCATCAAAGAAATACTTTATTCACAGGTTTTGGTTGCTTTCATTTGGGGGTTAGTTTCCCATTTTGTATGCACAGTGCTCCCTGCACTCCACACAACAGCCCCGTTATTGTGTCATCAACTTCCAATCCACACCCCCACCCCTTGTTCCCTGTGGTAATAGCACATTTTTTTGCTAGCCCAACATTCGCTTTCACTGGATTTGGTAATAAAGGATTTCTGATTTTCTCTCCCCAGATGTGTGTGACCATTGCTATCTGTCTCTTGCTATCTGCTTATGTCACTGAACAAAATCACCACAAGGTCCATCCATGTGGTCCCCAATACATGATTTTGTCTTTTAATAGCTGTGCGGTATTCCACTGAGTGTGGACCTTACACTCTCTATTCTCGCCTCTGTCCACGGCACTTGAGTTGGGGGCATGGCCGGGAATGGTGGACAATGCTGCTGTGAACACAGGTGTACGTGGTCTGCACTGTAGAGTCTGTGCATCTGGGACAAATACCTGGATAAGATTTGCTCCATCCTGTGGTTGTCCTGTTGTTATTGTCTGAAGACACCTCCAAGCCATTTTCGGGCAGAGGTGAGAGGCCCTTTCTCTCCCTCCCTCACCTCCTGTTGTGTCCATTCTCTTGATTGGTCCCTGCTCACAAGGGTGACGGACAAGTCATTACAGTTTAATTTGTGTTCTCTTATCATCAGTGCTGTTGAACAATATTGTGTGGCTCAAATTGCGGTAGGACCCAAAACCATAAAACAGCAGAAAGAACACATGGGGTGATGCCCTAATGGACACCCACCATGACTTCTTTTCAGGGACACAAAGCCAAGGCCAAGGTAACAAGAGCACTTAGGACAAGTAGCCCCCCCACACACTAGAGCACTCCTGGGCCTCAGAAATGGCTGTGAGCACAGGCCCTGTGTGGGGAGAAGCCAGGTTCACCCCACAATCCTGACAAGGGCAAGTGTCCCTCCACACACATGTGTCCTCACCACAACAGGGAGCAGCACCCCAGTTGAGATACGGACCAAGGCCGACATGGACAGTCTCTAAGGAGGACGTGCCTGTGCCTGCAGAGTCGTGGGCAGGTGGATTCAGGCTCCAGACCCTGCTCTGAGCTTCACTGGCGCGTCCTGACCACCCCCCACCCCTGGCACAGATGTGTTTGTTCCCGTCCAGGGATGGGCTCATCCTGCGGGGCCAGCGGAGTCCAGGGTGTGATCATGCCATTATTCAGTGTTAACATCTAATAAGCTGGGCAGACTCTATCTTGCTGCTTCCTGGGACCTCTGAGAGCTGCCGATGACGACCCTTCAGCTCCTCACACTCAGCCCACACTTTCCACATGTCCCCTTCCCTCAGCATGTGCTGGACACCGGGGTCCAGAAGGTCCGAGTGAGTGTCCGGAGAGACTTAAATGTGAGGAATGTGCTCCCGGTGCTGAGAAGCTTTTCTCATCTAAGATTAGCAGGAAGGACTACATATACTTTTTTCTCAAGTTATGAACATAAATTTTTTAGTGACAACACAGGTTACCCCATGATACGTGGGGGCAGTGTGCCAGTTACTCCTTCCCGGTGCACCACACAACCTACTCCCTGAACCCCTAAACAGACACCAGCCTGGAACTG
This sequence comes from Talpa occidentalis, assembly GCF_014898055.3. Lineage (NCBI taxonomy): Eukaryota > Metazoa > Chordata > Mammalia > Eulipotyphla > Talpidae > Talpa > Talpa occidentalis. Next base: position 13,239,520 of record NW_023601851.1, on the reverse strand, counting down.
TCTCTTGGCCATGTCCCCGCAGTTGTAACCTCCACTGAACAGGGGCAAAGTGGTTTCACATACCCCGAGGGTCTCCGGCCCAACGGTGCATACAGAGCCCCCTCTTGCTGCAAGAAGGAGCCTCCCAGATTAGGCGGGGAGAGCCAGGCCCTACCTCCAGGTGGGGTGCTGGGGGAAGACATCCAGTGCACATGTGGTCCTCCGGGCTGAACGAGGGCCTCTCATCAGTGACCACGTGCCAGAAGCTGATGTCAAATTTCTGTCCCCTTGAGTCTGGGGGGTGGGTCATCCCAGGTCATGGCCCCAGTGATCCCTGAGCTGGTCCTCACTCACCATGCAGACCCACCACTGGCTTTAATTATGGGACCAGCACCCAGGTCCCCCTCAGTTAGTGGAGGCTGGTGGAGGAAGAACCAGAATCCAGTCCTCACAGGGGTCAAAACTAACAGAAATGCCTCTGGCACACTCAGTGCACTAATTATCACTGAATGTGCTTCAGGATGAAGCCAATTAAGACCATCAACAACAAAAAAAAATGCACTTGTCCCTCTGGAGGAAGGTCCCTGAAGGCTGGAATCTTGACAGTGTCCAACATGCGGACACCAGCTCCAGAGCTCAAATAGCCCAGCCCTGAGGCCCTGCTCTGTCCATGAGGCAGCACAGGATGGGGTGCAACATCCTGTGAGTGCTCAGAGGCTCCCCACAAGCCCCGATCATGGAGTGAGAGGCCAGGACGCCCTCTGTCCCGCCGTGGGTACAACCTCAGGAGAGACACTCGACACGGCAGCGGGAACATTCCCCCCCCCAGCTGCAGATATTCTGTTCTTAGACAGTTTTCAGGAAGAATCCATTCAGATTGAAAGATTTCAGATTTCAAGCTTCATTTCACATCTCAGAAAGCACCATAGTCAAAATATTCATTCAGAAAAGAAATACACATTCTCAAGGTTCCCAAATAGTTCAATTTCACACCACAAAATTTTTATGGGATAAGTTTCAGAGAGAGAAATTAACTTTTTCATTAATCTCTCCAAAGGTTGTGACTTTTAATACATTTATCACAGAGAATGTTTGCAATTGTGGCCGATGACAATATTGCTTAATAACAGATTTTAGCTTTCAGCACAGTGAGCGTATGTTAAGTATAAAATAAATTCACAACTAATGGAATAATTATAAAGAAATATAAGATGAAAGTTAAAATACTTATTGTTAAAATTCAGAGCGTTATGACTTTTTGTCCCAAAATTTATGACACATGTGTCAAGTAGACATTCAAAAATATTTTAAGCAACATTGTTGATAGTTTCATGGCTTTGGCACTAACATGAGGCTGGCAGAGACGTGTGACAATTCAGGGACAAGAATATGGGATTTGTCCCAAACTTCATCACTCAGAGATTGTTAGCGATATTGTAAAATACAGATGGAACAGTTTTATAACAGAATCATATGTCAAAATATATCTTACTATAATTAATATTTATTTAAATCATTGAAAAGATTTTTACATGTAGACCACTTTGTGTCTTCATTGATTGTATTATTTTCATTAAAGTATTTTTAATTGTTCAAACTAATGTATATCCACAAGTTTTATCCCACATTCTCCATAAAAATCCTGCCCTCCCCAGGGCCTGCCCCTCCATCACCCCGCAGTGGAAGTAGAGGACAAGCTTGGGGAGGAGGAGAGCGGGCAGAGCTGCCCCGTGTCCAGACGTCCCCACACACGCACGGGCCTGGGGGGAGAACAAACCCGCATCCGGGGGACCCGGGGCCCTGGGACCGGCAGGCACAGCCACATGCACAGACCGTCCAGCTCGGCCCAGGAGCGGCCTCCTCCCTGCAGAAATGTGCATGGGTCTGAGGGGGACAGAGGGGACAGGCGGGGCCCTGGACACTCCCCCGAGGAAAGGGGGCGGGGCCGGCATCTCTGGGCGGCGGTACAGGCTGAGGCAGGTCCAGGCTCTGAGCTGGGCCCGGACGCAGGAGGATCTAGCCGGACCCGGGGCATCAGGGGGCGTCCGGAACCCCTGAACCCCTTTCCTGGAGCTGCCCACGTTGGGGGGGTCGCAGCCTCCCTCCTAGGCTCCCCCACGAGCTGCTCCTGCCCTGGCGCCTCAGGGCCCTTTTATGGAGAGCCGCACTTCCAGGGCAGGGCATGGACCAATCAGGCGCCAAGGCGGACAGGCCCGGCCCAATCAGACGCAGGGTTGCAACGTGGTCCAATGGGGCTGGGGGCGGGGCAGCCCGAGAGGCTCCGCCCCGGCGGCTGAGGGGAGGAGCCCGGGAGGGGGCGGGGCTGCGGCCTGAGGCTGGAGCCAGCGCCGGTGAGGAGAACAGGACAGGCTCTGAGGTGAGAGGGGGGACCGCGCGCACGCATCCTGGACGGGGATGCTGAGGCTGAGGGAAAGAGGCACCGTTGGCACTGCAGTGGCGGGCAGAGAATCCGACGCCCGTCCAGGCGCAGGCTCGGGTCCATCCTGCATCCCTGCTGGCCGAGGCGGCCCGAGGCCCGGCCCGCACCTCAGAGCGGGGCGCAGTCCGGGGCCCAGAGCGGGGGACACTCCGGCTCGGATGCCGCCCCGGGCCAGGAGGGGCCTCGCACGAGCGCCCATGACCCGTGCGCCCGGCCGCGCGGTGACCGGGGGTGACCACGACCGCCGGCCGGAGCTGGCCGCGCTCTCAGGGCAGTGCCCGCTTCTGGGCGCCATCGGGCGAGACCCCGGCGCCTGCACGGCAGCCGCTGGCCGGCGGGGCGGGTAGACGCGGGCCGGGGAGGCGCCGAAGCCCGAGCGGCCTGTGGACGGGCCAGGCTGACCCCGCCGGGCACACAGGGCGGAGTGTGGCCCTCGAGTCTGGAACCGGGTGTCTCCAGCGGCCCCGGGGCGGGCGGGTCCTCGACGGGGTTGGAGACTTTGGGGGTCAGGAGCCGGCGGCAGCGGGGCCTGGAGCAGCCTCTGAGCACAGCACAGCCCGGGCTGCGTCTCCCTCCCCCCACCCCAGGGTGTCCAGCTCAGCCCCCCTCCCCGGGGCGGGCACCATCTTGCTGAAGCAGCCGTAGGCTGGGCCTGGCGGACACCGGGCCCGGGGCATGACTGGGCATGTGGCCCAGGACTGCCCCGTCTCCCTCCCAAATAGCCCCTTGTCCGTGCACCCTGCCCCGCTGGGTGTGAGCATGCGGGGACACCCCTGGGAGAGGGTCCCCCCACTGCTGTCTCAGAGCCCAAGACACAGACCAGGGAGTGGACAAGCCAAAGACAGCAGCCCCTCGAGACTCGCCCCGAATTTTAACAGAAACACAATATTTAGTAAAACACGAGGACTCAGGTTGTATCACATTTATAATTGCTGAGAATAAAATGGCATTTAAATAAAAATATTTAGTAACATGAACAAATTCACATTTTTCTTGGTTTTCCTCCCCCCCCCCGCCTCCATATTTCTCTATCCCCCTCACACCCATCTCCCAGTTCTCCCCATGGAGGGCACACAGTGGGTGACAGTGACTTTCCAGAGCCCTTTGGACGTGGCTCATCACAAGGCCCTCACCCGGGTCCCCCTGGACTGGTCAGTGGAGGGTGATGGAGGCTGGAGGAGGAGGAGCTGCGTCCTGTCCACAGAGGTGTGAACAACTAAGGAAATTGCCTCTGACAACCTCAGTGCAGTAATTGCTCCCTGAGATGTGGTACTGGATGATGCCCATTAACACGGTCAACTTAAAGAGGGCACTTGTCCCTCTTGAGGAAGGTCCCTGAAGACTGGAATCTGGACAGTGTCCAACATGCGGACGCCAGCTCCAGAGCTCAAATAGCCCAGCCCTGAGGCCCTGCTCTGCACTTGAGGCGGCACAGGACGGGGTGGAACGTGCTGTGAGTGCTCAGAGGTGGCCCCACGAGCCCAGACCATGGAGTGAGACGCCGGGACGCCCTCTGCCCTGCCATGGGTACAACCTCAGGAGAGAGACTCAACACAACAGCAGGATCGTTCCTCCCAGACTGCAGGTATCTTCCCCCAGCCATTTGCAGGGGAGAATCCACTCACACTTCAGAGTTTTCAGATGTCAAGGCTCATGTTAGACTTGAGAAAGCGCCGTAGTTAAACTATTCATTTTCTGAATCATGACAACTAATGCTGATGGTGCCCAAGTTGCTCATGTCCCACTGCCCTGTCAGCCTGGGTGAGACTCAGTGAGAGAAAACTTAAGTTATTTGAGGATCTTCCACAAATTATGCCATTTTAATGCAGTCATCATAGGGTTACATTTTTATGATTATGTGACAGTAATATTACATACTGATTTTAGTGTTCACTCAGTATGTATTAAATATTGTATGAAATCATTATAATTAATGATTATTTTGTAACTAAGGTGAAATTTCAAAATCCTTATTGTTAAATTTCAATTTATTTGTTTTTGTTCCTAATATTATGACAGATATGAAGTAAAAATTCAACAACATTTATAATGATATTTTTGACTATCTCAGGACTCTCACACTGAAGAGAGGCTGCCATGGACATCTGACTATTTGTGGAAATGAACTTGGGATTTCCCCAGTTCCACAGATCTAGGACTGCTAGAGAATTGGAAAATAAAGTCACAGTAGTTAAATATGGAAGAATATATATCAAAACTTACATCATTGTTACAATATGTACTTTGAATCTCACAAAAGATGTCTACAAATTTGACAATGTGATCCTTATTTTTTTTTATTAAACTATTTGGAATTATTTCTACTAATGCATTTCTATCAATTTATTTCCTACATTTTCCATTAAACCTTACTGTCACAAGGACTGTCATCCTAAGGGAGTGAGGTAAGCATGAGATTGGGGGGGAGAGAAGAGAGGGTAGGGCTGCCCCGTGTCCAGACGTCTCCACTCACACAGGGACCTGGGGGGAGGAACAAACCTGCACCCCGAGGGACCCAGGGCCCTGGGACTGGCAGGGACAGTCACACACACAGACCGTCAGGCTCAGCACCGGAGCAGCCTCCTCTCTACACAGATGTGCATGAGTCTGAGGGGGACAGAGGGGCCAGGAGGGACCTGGTGTGGATGAGCCCATCCTGCAGGAGGGATGTGTGGGTGTGACCCAGGAGGAGACTCTGCAGGAAACATGGTCTCTGAGTCCTCAGATGTGGGGAGTCAGGGGTAGGGAGATGAGGAGATGAGGGTACAGACCAGGAGGCAGCAGTGAGGCCACAGGGGCAGGAATCTGACAAAGGAGGCATCAGGAAACACTGCATGGGGACGCCAAGCCCAGATCATTCAGTTCCAGGACAGTGTCGGGTCCTGGGGAGCAGGAAAACAGGGACCCGCACACCCCATCTCACTGCACACCCGTCCCTGTGGGGTCTCCCCAGACCGGGGCTGTGCTGGAAGAGCAGGGACAGGCTCTCCAGGGTGGGGAAGGGCTGGGCATGTTCACGTGTCCTCTGGGGCTGTGCCCTGGACAACCTCTGGGAGGTGTGCTGGGCAGAGACGCTGGGCATGGGCAGGAGCTGGGAGCTGCGGGACTGGAATGTTGTGGGGGAGGGCTGTCAGTCGGGTTTGTTGACACATGGGAGATTCTAATTTGTTAAAGTTGTAGGGGAGAGATGAAATTTGTAGTCTTTATAAATTTCATAGACAAGTTGGACTGCATAATAATGACACAAGAGATGGAAAAGAAAAAGGTTGAAACAGCAGGACACCCAGATGAGGATATTAGACTCTGTAGGACCTAGGAGTAATTACCCAGTAAATAGAATGAAATATTATACTATGCTGATAACCAATTTTATGCTCAGTACTTGAAGTTTTGACAATGTTTTTTAATCCTCTTAATTTTTTTTTTTTAACAGACGATGGCTCCAGGGGTGACCAATCTCACAGCCGTGACAGAATTCGTGCTCCTGGGGTTCCCCACCCAGGGGACCATGGGCTTCTTGCACCCGCTGCTTTTCTCCCTGGTCTACCTTTGTGCCCTGCTGGGGAACGGGCTCATCGTCCTCATCACCACCCTGGACCGGCACCTCCACAACCCCATGTACTTCTTCCTGAGGAGTCTGTCCTTCACAGACCTCTGCCTCATCACAGCCATGGTCCCCAAGTCCATTGCCAACTCTCTGAGGCACAGCAGCTCCATCTCCTTACCGGGCTGTGTCCTCCAGGTCTTCATGATGATTATGTCAGCAGGTACAGAGATGCACCTGCTCACGGTGATGAGCCTTGACCGCTATGCTGCCGTCTGCCACCCCCTGCACTATGATGTCATCATGAGCAGGGACAGGTGTGTGCAGCTGACAGCTGTGTCCTGGGTGGGTGGGGGTCTCTATGCTGTGATGCTCACAGCTGGAACCTTTTCCTTGTCCTAATGTGGGTCCAACGTGGTCCACCAGTTCTTCTGTGATATCCCCCAGTTATTGGCTATTTCCTGCTCAGGAAATTTGATGAATGAACTTGTCCCCATGCTCATTTGTGTGGGGTTGAGTATCTGCTATTTTTTTTTATGAAATAATAAATTTTATTTTTATATTCCCCCATAAAACTGCACATGCCCCATTCTGACCCCAATCCCTTCCCTCCCGGCCCCCACCCCCCAAAAAGTGTCTCTGGTTCATAGTTTTTTGTTGATTTTGATTTTCACTTTCTTATAGGTATTCATTTTCCTGATCCCTTATTTAAGTTTTCTAGATTCCTGCTATGAGTGAGACCATCCGGTATTTTTCTTTTTCTTTTTGGCTTATTTCGCTGAGCATGATCCCTTCCAGCGCCATCCATGTTGCTGCAAATTGCATGTGTTTATCGTTTTTGAATGCTGAGTAATATTCCATGGTATATATGTACCACATCTTCTTGATCCAGTCATCTATTTTTGGGCATTTGGGCTGTTTCCAAAGCTTAGCTATTGTAAATAGTGCTCCTATAAACATAGGGGTGCAGGTGTTCTTTGGAATTGATGTTTCTGTGTCCTTTGGGTAAATACCTAGGAGTGGAATTGCTGGATCATATGGAAGCTCTATGTTTAGTAGGTCCAGAAATCTCCACACAACTCTCCATAGTGGTTAGACCAGTTTGCATTCCCACCAACAGTGCAGGTGAGTTCCTTTTTCTCCACAACCTTGCCAACATTTGTTGTTGCTAGTTTTTTTTTTTTTTTAATATGTGCCATTTTCACTGGTGTAAGATGGTATCTCATGGTAGTTTTGATTTGCATTTCCCTGATGACAAGTGATGTTGAACATTTTTTCATATGTCTGTTGGCCATTTGCATTTCCTCTTCAGAGAAGTTTCTTTTTAGCTCTTCTGCCCATTTTTTGACTGGGTTATTTTCTTTGTTGTTGTTGAGTTTCATCAGCTCTTTGCAGATTTTGTGATCAGTCCTTTATCATTAGTGTTGGGTGCAAAAATGTTCTCCCAGTTGGTGGGGTTTCTCTTTGTTTTTGTTATTGTCTCTTTTGCTGTGCAGAAGCTCTTTAATTTGATGTAGTCCCAGCTGTTGATCTTTGCCTTCACTATCACTGCTTTGGGTGATGTGTCTGTAAAGATGTCTTTGATATGGAAATCACGTAGTGTTTCATCTATATTTCCTTCTATGTATTTTATGGTTTCAGATCTTATGTCTATTTCTTTAATCCATTTTGAGTTGATTTTTGTGTATGGTGTGAGGTAGTGGTCAAGCTTCATTCTTTTGCATGTAGCAACCCAGTTTTCCCAGCACCATTTATTGAACAAACTTTCTTTGCTCCAATGCATAGTCTTTGCTCCTTTGTCAAAGATTAGTTGACCATAAATCTGCGGGTTTATTTCTGGATTTTCTATTTGATTCCATTGGTCTGTATGTCTGTTCTTGTTCCAATACCATGCAGTTTTGATGATTATGGCTTTGTAGTATAGTTTGAAGTCTGGGAGTGTGATGCCTCCATTTCCTTCTTTTTTTTTTTTCAGGAGAGCTTTGACTATTCGGGGTTTTTGGTGATTCCATATGAATTTCATCAATAATTGTTCTATTTCTTTGAAGAATGTCATTGAAATTTTGATTGGAATAGCATTGAATCGGTATATTGCTTTTGCCTCTGCTATTTTATTTTCATCATCATTTCCTATGTCCACATTTTCTCTGCTGTCAGGAAGATCCCATCCACAGAAGGGAAGGCCAAAGTCTATTCCACCTGCCTTCCCCACCTGCTGGTTGTGGTGCTATTTCTCTTCATGGCATCCTTTGCTTATATGAAGTCAACGTCAGTAACTCCATGCATGTCTGACCTAATCATTTCTATGTTCTACACGGTGGTGCCCCCCACCTTTAATCCCATCATATACAGTCTGAGGAACCAAGCCATGAAGATGGCTGTGGGGAGAATGATGAAGGGCTATTTCACCAGCAAGTAACACTCACCCTTTTTTAATTGATTTATTTATTAATACAAGCACTGGGTACAGTCAGAAGCGTGGGAGGGTGAGAGGATTCACCAGAGACAGAGCTGGGAACAGAACAGGCAGACTGAAAAAATACAATGCTGAGGGGTGCAGCGGGCACGGTAGGAGATGTCTGTAGCGCCCTGTGTGACCCTCTCTGCTGGCCGGGGTTCGAACTGGCACTGCAGAGGCTGTGGGCACCTTCGAAGCCCAGCACTCTACAGCTGCGCCACCAAGGGAGGCCAAAACTCACCCTTATTTTCATCAGCCACAGAGACTGTTTACAAGTGCATGCCCATGTCCTGCAGCCAGACACATGTGTTTGTGCCACAGGGACACCAGACCCTCTTTGTCCCCTGTCCCCTCCCCTCCCTTCTCAGAGACCTCAGGATGTTGTTCCCCAAGTCTATTAATGTGTTTCCCTTCTCAAATGCCTGTTCTCTTTCCCTGCACCCCCTTCCACCCCCTTGTGTGTGTCCAAGTCTGACCTGCTTTGCTGCATGTATTTTTCACACCCTCTCCTTTCACAGGACTCTGTCCCAGGTGAAGGGTGTCTCCTTATCTCAATCCACCTGTCTGTCTCCTATGTGCAGTGGGGCAACTTGTTACCCCATAAACTCAAGGTTCTACAGGGGGAGCCACCCTTCCCACGGGCAGCCCGGTCCAGGCAGGGTGGAGGGCTGATGTCCTGGGTGGCCTGTCTGGGTCAAGCACTATCCTTTGTCAAAATCCCAGGGGGGTCCATCATCAGACCTGGATGAGTGACCGTGGCCTGGGCTCCGGCTTCCTTGATGGCCCAGGGCCCAGCTGAGCACCCCGGCCTCTCGCCACACAGAAGCTGTGTCCCAGGCACTCAGGTACAGCTTGTTGGGGATTTAAGGAACAAGAGAGAGCAGTCAGGGAGGTCTGGGACACGGGTCAGGTGGGTCTACTCTCAGACTCGCACACAGCAGAGCTTCCCGCCCTCCTCGACGGACACAGGACTGGGGTGGACGCTGCATCCTGGAATGGGTTGGATCGGCCCAGGTCGACCCCAGGGCCCTCATGGGTGCGGGTGCACACCCCATCAGGAAACTGCTTTTGGTTTGTGATTTCAGGGAGGACGGGCCCGGAAGAGGGTGAGGCTGTCAGAGGGTCCAGGGGCAGGGGCTGTGGCGGGGCCTCGGGAACAGTGCCCCCGAGCACCCCAAGCCTGAATGGGCCCCCCAACCCGCCTACCGGGGGCTCCAGCTCCACTTCCCTCAGGATGGGGCCATATTTCTTGGCAGTTATTGGCATGTCCTGGCACACGCTGCAGAGAGTGGCAGAACAGTGGGTGGGCCCTGGGACTGTCATGCCTCTCCTTCACCAATAACCCCCGTTGTATTCACCTGAACTGGTGAGGCCTATGAGCAAACATGTAGTGCCACACCCGGGAGAGGTTCCCCCAACTCTGCTGTGTCAGACTACCCCGTTGACACGCCAGAGACCCCCCTCAGGACGGACCCGCATTGGAAGATAAACACAAGCTTCTGTCACGAACACAACTGTTCAAATATAGTGACAGATTTATAGGTGCTGAAAATAAATGGTGTTTTTAAATAAACAAATTCTGAGACATGAACAAATTCTCGTGCCCAAGATCCAGGGGCTTCCCCTTCTCACTCCTGGGGAATTTCTTCCTAGTTTTCCTCCCTCCTCCTCTCCTGCCTCCACCACTGCCCCATCCTCCTGACCCACCTCCCACCTCCCCCATGAATGGTGCACAGGGGGTGACGGTGACTTTCCAGATCCCTGTGGATGTGGCTCATCCATGGCTCTGACCACAGGCCACACCTGTCCCTGCGGCGATCAGGGGAGGGGATGGGGCCTGAGGGGGGACCAGGTCCAGTCCTCCCTGGGTAAAAACTAAGGAAATCCCCTCTGGCACACTCAGTGCCCTAATTGCTCAGTGGTTGTTATTTGAGGTTGAGGCCAAGTAAGCAGTTGAGCGGGAGGGAGCATGGCCCTCCTCCCCGGGGATGACCTGGGTGGGTCTAGCGGATGGAGAGCACCCGTGGGACCAGCAGGAAGGTCAAAGCTCCTCAGGCCCCTGCCCTGGATTCAGACTCGTGCTGAGTTTTCTGAGGCCTCAGAGCCTGTGTCACTGCCGCGCAGCTGGAAACTGGCACCTCCTCTGTGGATGCCACTTGCTGGCTTCGCAGGAAGCAAAATTTAAAAGACAACTTGCCTCACAGGCTGCGGGGGCTGTGCTGGTGTGTGTCCCGGAGAGTCACTTGGGTTAAGTGGATGGTGCTAAGTCACGGAAGCCAGAGTTGGAAGAGACCCAGAGGCCCTCCGTGGGGGGCCCAGACCTGAACGTGGAACTGACCCAGTCACCGACATGCCGGGCAGGACCACAGGCTCAGGGCATGGGGCAGCGGCCGAGGTGGATGAAGCCTGTGGTGCTGGGGTGGTGGGTATGGAGACACTGCAGCTGGGGGGCTACCCCCTAGGTCGTGTGCACCCCGTCATGCAATGTTACCTTAGCAATGAAAAGACCACAATTTAAAAAAAATCCATAGATTTAAAAAATTCTAGATTTGAGAACAAAGTAGAAATTGTTCATTTCATGATAAAAGTAGTGATAGCTAAAGGGGTATTTTATTGCCTGGCGCAGCAATTGTGCAGTTTTCACAGCCAACGGTCGGAGCAGTTTCAGTGGAGAAAATGTTTTTTTTCCCTTTAATTGAAGGTGTAGCTCTGATTGTGGTTTTAATAGATTTGCCCCTTTCCTGTTACATGTGACAACTATCTGGTTCCAGGGCTGCCCACTATGTGTTGAGCCCATGAGCACACTAAGGGACTTTGTGTTCAATTCTCAGTGAAATCATAAGAATAAATGACAAGACATTAAACTCAGTGAAACGGACAAACAAGGCTAAAGCTAAAACGCTAACACTGTCCTTCCCAGTCCCCAGTTGATCAATGGCATATCTGATTCGGATGGAAATTCAGGAGCATGGAGGCAATGCCTGACAAGTTGAGACCTTTCATGTTGTGGTGAATATTGACTCTGTGAATGAGTCGAGCACAGCCAGGTCAGTGTCTCCTTAATCTCCTAGCAAAAGCCCAGATGGTAGAGCCCCTGCGTGGGGGTTTTGTAGACAGCAGGTGGAGACCTGTCACATGGGGAGTGTTGAGCAGGTTGTGGAACAGGGTGCTGCTCGCCAGGCCTTGCTTACATTGGATTCCCGGATGGTGTGCACACAGACTGGCTTGGCAGGGCCCGGGAGGAAGGGACAGACACAGGCGGGCCTGGTCCACTGGTCGTTCTTTCCACTGACTGGACAATATGAGAGGGTTTTCCAGGTCTTGTTAGTATAAGATGAATTTCAAATCTTTGTGTCTTTCATATGAAAAGCTTGGAAAATGTAACAGGGCACAGTCAGGGTGAAAATGCAATTCTTTGACAGGATGAAGCTACTTGGAGAATGACTAGGGATGAGACCGGGGAGGACCAGGAGTGTCGGTGGTGAGAAGCTGCTGTGATTGTTGTACGAGGCACCCAGTTACTCTCAGTCTGGGGAGACTGGACAGCACTGATTTCTTCCTCACAACATTTTCATACAGTGATGTCTCCAGAGGTGACCAATCTGAACATCATGACAGAATTCATCCTCCTGGGGTTCCCCACCCAGGGGACCATGGGCTTCTTGCATCCGCTGCCCTTCTCCCTGGTCTACCTGTGTGCCCTGCTGGGGAACAAGCTTATAGTCCTCATCACCACCCTGGACCGGCACCTCCACAGCCCCATGTACTTCTTCCTGAGGGGTCTGTCATTCTCGGACCTCTGCCTCATGTCAGCCACGGTCCCCAAGTCCATTGCCAACTCTCTGAGGCACTACAGCTCCATCTCCTACCCGGGCTGTGTAATCCAGGTCTTCATGATGGTTATGTCAACAGCTACAGAGATGCACCTGCTCACGGTGATGAGCCTCGACCACTGTGCTGCCATCTGCCACCCCCTGCACTATGACATCCTTATGAGCAGGGGCAGGTTTGTGCAGCTGACAGCTGTGTCCTGGGTGGGTGGGGGTCTCCATGCTGTGATGCACACAGCTGGAACCTTCTCCTTGTCCTACTGTGGGTCCAACATGTTCCACCAGTTCTTTTGTGACATCCCCCAGTTATTGGCTATTACCTGCTCTGGAAATTTGATGAGCAAATTTGTTCCCATTCTCATTAGTGTGGTCTGGAGTATCTGCTGTCTTATTTTCATCGTCATTTCCTATGTCCACATCTTCTCTGCTGTCAGGAAGATCCCATCCACAGAAGGGAAGGCCAGGCCTACTCCAACTGCCTTCCCCACCTGCCGGTTGTGGTGCTGTTTGTCTCCACTGCATGCTTTGCTTCTCTGAAGCCAACTTCAGAGACTGCATCCATGTCTGTCCTGGTAATTTCTACATGATGGTGCCCCTCGCCTTTAATCCCGTCATATACGGTCTGAGGAATAAAGCCTTGACGTCGGCTGTGGGGAGACTGATCAATGGCCAGTAATCAAAGATGTGAGATATCAAAAGCTAAAATTATAACCTCTCATAATTAAGGTTTTCCCCCATAACTCTTAACATGCTATTCATAAAGCACAGATTTCTTGAATTAGGATTTTTTTTGTCCCAAATTCATATTCTCATATTCTTCAATAAAATCTGTTTCCTAAAATTTCCTGAAATCCTTTGCCAACCGTCTCCCTGTGTTTTGTTCATAAACTGAATCAGCTTATGATTAAAACCATGAATTTGCTGTGGAAAGAATGTTATGGAACTCACATATCACCAACCTTTACATGAAATGAAGCAGTGTAAATGGGGGTCTGTTCTTGGGTGCACAAGGTCATGGGACCCCAGTCCTGGGCACTCAGTACCCACAGCCTGTTTGTGTCTCCACTGGGGGGGTCCCGTCCCTGTGAAGAGGAGGGGAGCACAGCTTAGTGTTGGACCCCATCCCTCATGATTCCTAATGGGTGTCTTCCTCTAGGAGAAGGTCATGTTTCTGCTCACAGGACAAAGGGAAACCACACTTGACTCTGCCAGAGGTGGAAGGATGGAACCTTCCTTGGTTCGTAGGAATCTATGACTGAAACCTGGAATTAATGTGGAATATCAATTTCTATGATGCCTGTTTTGATGCCAATATGACTGCACCCCCTCGATGTGGCATTTCCAAAAGTAAAGTTTTATGAATTATTTTTGAAGAACTACATTTTCACTTAATTTTTTTTTTTAATTTTTAATTTGTTATTGTGTTTAGGTTCCTTTAGTTTTCCATATTTAGCTTGATCCTATACTAGGTCTTCTTCTCAATTTTCTTATAGATTACACTTAAGTTCACTTTTTTTATACTTGAGAACTGTTTTTTTTATTATGTAAAACATCATGCAAACTAAAGCCTGGCGATATTTGCTGATTTTTTTTTTTTTATAATCCTACACATCTGCACTGCATGTATGGAAGTTCTCACATTGTTCCCTAACACTGAGAACGTGAGCTGGGGTGACGACCCTCCTCTCCGGAGCAGCTCACTGTGTCTCCAAACTCTCCTGGCCGATGAGCACATATTATTCATGAAACTATTTGTGATAATAAAATGTAGTTAATCACAAGACATGCCTTGTCCATTCAAATTTCAGAATGAAACCTGCGCTAGAAAATCACTCACAGTAATAGTCATTTCAGTGAGATAGTATGAGGTCAGAGTCCCCATCCCTTGGGATATGACTTCGTTCCCTGGTCAGATTCCTGTTAATTTTCTATTTTTCCTTTGAATGAATGCACTGAGTGTCTGCTGAGAAGGGATCTTTACCATGAGTGTTTCATCACACCGTAACGTTAATTTGTTATTTGTTCTTATAAAAAGAGGACACACATTTACACTTTTTACTGTTTTCACTGTTTACTGTGGGTCACTTTTCACTCCCCCACCATTACAAGTGTCCACTCAGAAGCTACTAAGTGCCTTGCAGTGCCTGCCCTGTACATCCACACACCTATCTCCTCCCCATTCCCTCTCCCTGTTCCCTCTGATAATGAGCAAAGCGTTGCACTCAGTCCAACATTTCCTTTACTGTTTGCCACTATATTTTCTCAGTTATTGGCCTTTTTATATTGTAATCCACAGATGGGTGAGACCAGCCAATATATTTCACTTTTTGACTTATTTCACTTGCATAAGAACCTCAAGGTTCACTTTTGGTCCCTAAGGGCACTAGTTCACCTTTTTTAATAGCTGTGTAGTATTCCATTGTGTGTGGACCACATTATTTATATATTCACTCCACTGTGCATAGCAATTGGGTTGAGGCCATGGCCAGTAACAGTGGTCAGCACTGCTGTGAACACAGGTATGCATGGTGCATCAGAGAGTCTGCACATCTGGGACAAACACCTGCAGAGGTTTTTCCAACCTGTGGTGGTTCTGTTTTCATTGTCTGAAAACATCTCCAAGCTGTTTTCCCATCAGAGGTGAGAGGCCCTTTCTCTCTCTCCTCACCTCCTTGCTGTGTCTAGTCTCCAGCTTGGTCCCTTCTCACGGGTGACAATACATTACAGTTTGGATTTCTATTTCCTTATTATTAGTGCGTTGAACAATTTGGAATGGATTAAAATCTGCATTGACGAGGGCTTTAAATACCAGAAAGAACACCTGGGTGTTGCCCACTGCACATCCACCCCACAGATGAACTTGGGGACCAGGGAACAAGGGCACGTAGGAACAAGTGGCCCCCCCACACTAGAGAGCTTCTGTGCCTCAGAAAAGCCATCGTCAAAATGGGCCCCTGCGCTGGGAGAAAACTGTGCACATCACACACCTGACAAGGCGAGTGTCCAAAGTACACAAAACCTATAAACCCAGCACAAAAAGAGACACCCCGATCCAACACGCCTCAGACACCCAGAGACATTTTCTAGGAGAAATGCTCAGTGGCCCTGCAGAGTCATTTGCAGATTTTACGCAGGGTCTAAACCTTCCCTGCTCAGGAGCTTGTCTTCATGTCTGAAGTGACATGAACGTGCTTCCACGAAGGCTCAGGTGTTGGTGTGCGCTACTTTCAATCTCACCTCCTCTGCTTCTTTATCATTTCATCATGCGAGTATAATCTATCCCGAATTAGTTCTGCCTGGTCATTTCCTGCGGCTCTGATGGTGACAAGCTCTTCCTTTCCATCCCGCCTACCGGCTGCGCCCTATGCCCCCTGGGCCTCCGGGGCGACGCCCCCCTGAGTCTGTTCTCTGAGCCGCACCCGCGGGCGCCGGGGTGGACACCGAGCGCTTGGACCGCGGGAGGGACGGACACACCCTCGTTGGTCAAGACACGACCCAGTTTCTGCACCAAGTGGGTTCTCCGAGACCCCGCAGGCAGCGCCCCAATCCTGCCCCTGGGCGGGCCCCCTGGGCCGGGCAGGGTCATGCTCCAGGCCGAGGGCGACGGGGTCACGGTGTCCGTCCCCCAAACACGCCGCAGGGATCCCCAGAGTTGGGAGAAGCGCCAGGCGCCCTCCCGGCCGCGGCCTGGGCCCGTCCCCTGGGAAGCGCGTGTCCCCCCCGCGGCCTCAGCCAGCCCCAGGCTCCGCGCGGACCCCCTGACCCCGCCTGCCCTGGGGCCGCGTCAGCCTCGCGGAGCACTTGGGGCGCAAATACCCAAGTTTCAACCAAAGGCGCACACGATGGGGGGCTCTGGACTGTCCTGCGTGACATCCCGCCCTGCGGGCCAGCCGGGACCCCACATGAAGGGGTTGCCCCATCAGGGAGGACGCGGACTTCGGTCACGCCGTGTCCCTGCCCCGGCCTCACGGTCAGTGCCGGACACCGCGGGGGACCCGCTCGGCGGCCTGTCCGGGAGGAGCCCCTGCCCCGGGGTTGGCGCGGCAGCTCGGGGAACCTCGTCCCTCCGCGGCCACCCCCCCCCACGTGCCGACCCAGGCTCGGGAGGCCGAGGAGGGATCTGGTCGACCCGGCGGACCCCGACCCCCGGCTCCCGGGCCGCGCCCTCGGCCATGTCCACCCCGGGCGGGACTGTCCCCGTGAAGGCGACGACCACGGAGTCAGCAGCAAGTCAGACTCGCAGGCGCCGGAGGGGCCGGCGGGAGGTCGGGACAGGGAGAGGTGTCGGGACCCGCAACACGCGCTTCGGGGATCCGGTTCTGCCGTTCTGGCCCCGGCCCAGGCCGACACACTGACAAGTGAGATATCACAGTCTCAGTTACAAGCCCTGCTTTACTCAGGTTTCCCTCTAACTCTCACATGTCCTCATTTCCAGATAGACTTTTCTCTTAATGTTATTGCTTTGTCTGAAATTTATATTCTCATATTTTTCCTTAAAGTTTGTTCTTTAAGTTAATACAGTTTTTTTTTAAGATATATTTATTTATTTATACAAGCACTGGGTACAGTCAGAAGTGCGGGAGGGTGAGAGAATTTACCGAGCCAGAGTGGGGAGCAGAGAAGTAAGACTGATGAAGCACACCCCTGAGGGGAGCAGCGGGCGGCAGGAGAGGTCTGTGTGCCATGTGGGACCCTCCTCCGGTGGCGGGGGAGCAGCGGGGATCGAACCGGTGCTGCAGAGGCCACGGCAGCTTCGCAACCCAGCGCTCAACCACTGCGCCACCGGGAAGGCCCAGTTAATACAGTCTTTCACAAAACCCTTCCCCAAGTGAAGCTCATAGCCTAAAATCTATGCCATGTCAAAAACATGTGATGAAGGGTCTCCCTGGTGGTGCAGCGTTTGAGCGCTGGGCTGGGAAGCTGCCCGCAGCCTCTGCATCGCTGGTTCGATCCCCAACTGCCTGGTGAGGGTCCCACATGGTGCGCAGAACTCTCCTGCCACACCCACTTCTCCCCTGATCAGTGTACTACATCAGTCTGCGTGCTCTGCTCCCCGCTCTGGCTCTGGTGAATCCTCTCACCCTCCCGTGCTTCTGACTGTACCCAGTGTTAGTATAAATAAATAAATAAACCTTTAATAAAAATGTGATAAAGTTTGCAAGAAGTCACATGTTTCTGACTCAGAAAGAAGTCAGAACTCAGAGGTCACCAACAGTTACTAACAGTGACAAGATGCAAGTTATTTTCTCCCAGGAGCACCGGTCACGGGGCCTGTGCACTCGGTTCCCACTCAGCGTGTGTCTCCACTGAGGCCCGTCCTTCTGATGAGGAGGGGGACAGCTGAATGCGTGCTCCCACCCTCACGATTCCTAATGGGGCCTCTTCCTCTAAGAGACATTCATGTTTCTGTTCAAAGTTTGCGTAGCAGCTACACTTGCTATGAATCTGCCTGAGGCGGGAGTTGGAAGGCGACCAGGGACTCGGAGTCTGGGGCTGAAATATGTCATGGACGTGACTGTTATTTTCTGTGACATCTGACTTGAACCTATCACACTGTACTCCTGTGATGCAGTGTTCTTTTTTTAAAGTAGATGAATTATTTTTGAGTCAGTGCATTTCTACTTCAAAATTAATATTAAGACCTTTGAGGTTGGGCCTCCCCAGTGGCACAGCAGTTGAGTGCTGGGTTGCGAAGCTACCTGCAGCCTCTGCAGCGCTGGTTCGATCCCTGGCTGTTCCTGGACCACCTGAGGAGGGTCCCACATGGCGTGCAGACCTCTCGTGCCACCAGCTCCCCTCAGCAGTGTGCTTTGGTCATTCTGTCTTCTCTGCTCCCCGCTCTGGCTCTGGTGAATTTTAACCCTCCCGCACTTCTGACTGTACCCAGTGCTTGCATAAATAAATAAATAAATAAATAAATAAATAAATAAATAAATACATAAATCTTTACAAAAAAAAATGACCTTTGATGTTGTGTTCATTTTCAGGTTCTCTGAGTTTTCCAAATTGTATCTTGATTCCTCTACCAGGATTTCTACTTGACATTCTTTTAGATAACACTTAAGTTCACTATTTTTCTACTTCAGGAACCATGTTATCATTTCATATGATGTAAAACTTTATATAAAGTAAAACACTACAGTATTTATGAATTTTTATTCTCCAGAAGCTTCTGTGCTACAAACCCTGAGGCCTTATGACTGTTTACCCACTCTGAGAACATGAGCTGGGGGGATGCTCCTCGTTCAAGCATTTTCTCTGGAGCAGGTCACTGGGTCTCCAAATGCTCCTGCCAGATCATAACATACTCCCTCCAGAAAATACTTCTTTAAAAAAATGTATGTTAATGACCAGACTGACTCCATTCAGATTTCAGAATAAAATCTGTGTCGGAAAATCTCTCAAGTGAATAATCTTTCCTATGAAAGACCTTGATCTTCTGTTTCTCCTCCCGGGACTTCTACATACTTTCTGTCTTTCCTTTGAAGAAAACTCTAAACTCTGTTGAGAAGAGGATCTGACTTCAGGAGTGGGGTAACATGTGGTCATGTTAATTAACAATTTCCACTTAAAGGAAACGCTCATTGTCACATCTCTGTTTTCTTATTGTGGGCTGCATCTCTGCCCCTCTGTGTGTGCACGTCTCTCCTCACACTCCGAGGAACACCCACATGAATACCCACTTGTTTCCACTCCTTATCCCTCTCTTATCCCCAGTCTCGACTGGTAACAGTGAATTTATTCACTAGTGCAAATAGGTTTTGCTGTATTTTGTAATGTCAGTTTTCTGTATTTTCTTTTTTTAAAAGATTTATTTATGCATACAAGAACTGGCACAGGTCAGAGTTGTGGGGGGTGAGATGATTCATCAGAGACAGAGTGGAGAACAGAACAGGTACACTGAGTGAAATACACAGATGAGGGGAGCAGCAGACGAGGCAGGAGAGGTCTGTTGTGCCCTGTGGTAGCTCCTGGCTAGGGATCGAACTTGTCCTGCAGTGGCTGTGGCTAGCTTCATAGGTTGCATCTTAACCCCTTGGGCTACCAGGGAAGCCTGGTTTTCTTTTTTTTTCTATCCCACAAATGAGTGAGACCATCTGCTATCTGTCTTTCACTATCTGTTATTTTTTTTTTTTTTTACTTAACAAGATAACTTTAAGGTCTACTCAACTTGTCCCAAACATATGATTTGATTTTTTTAATCCCTGTGTACAATTCCACTGACTATGGACCCACAATTACTTTATTCACTCCTCTGTTGAAATTCCTTGGCTGGTTCTGCAATGGTGCACAGGCTGTTGTGGACACCAGTGCACATGAGTGTCTTGTATTGTAGAGTTTTCACATTTTGGGATAAAAAACTTAGCAAAGGGATTGCTAGTTCCTTTGGGATTCCCATTTTTATTTACTTAGGACATCTCCAACCATTTTCCTAGAGGCTTTACCTACTTACATTCCCACCAACAGAGGTGAGAGTTCCTTTCTCTCCACATCCACACAAACATCAGTTGTGTTCAGACTTTTTGATTGGCCCATTCTCATAGGGGGTGGTGACAAGTCATTTGCAGTTTTAGTTTGTGTTTTTGTTCCCCTTATAATTAGAGCTACTGAATATTATCATTTGGATTAAAGATTTGAATGTGACAAAGCCATAAATACTTGAGGAACTATGCCATCCTACTGCACATCCACCCCACCGATGAACTTGTGGACACAAATCCAAGGCCCCGAGGACAAGAGAAAATGAGCATGTAGGAACACAATGTGCCCCACCACACTAGAGAGTTCATAATCCACTATAAAAACAGGCCCCTGCACTG
>NW_023601851.1:13161435-13219349 GCF_014898055.3 Talpa occidentalis | reverse complement strand
ATTTCAGCTCTGGAGCTGGTGTCAGTGTGTTGGACACGGTCCAGATTCCAGCCCTCAGGGACCTTCCTCCAGAGGGACAAATGCATTTTTTGTTGTTGTTGACTGTCTTAATTGGCGTCGTCCTGCAGCACATCCCAGTGATAATTAGTGCACTGAGGGTGCCAGAGGCAGTTCTGTTAGTCTTGACTCCTGTGGGGACTGAACTGTGGTTCCTCCTCCTCAGACTCCATCAGCCTCCACTGACCTGCCGTGGGGACCAGGTGCTGGTCCCATTATTAAAGACAGTGTGGGTCCACGTGGTGGGTGGGCCCAGCTCAGTGTCCATGGGGTCCATGACCCATGATGACCTCCCCAGACTCGAGGGGACAGGGCTTTGACCTCAGCTTCTGGCATGTGGTCGCTGAGGAGAGGCCCTCCTTCCAGGCCTGCAATTCCCCCCTGTTCACCAGATGTTGTCCCCCAGCTTCCTACCTGGGGCTGGCCCTGGCTATCCTGGTTGCCCCAGGAGGCTCCTGCCTGCAGGGAGGGAGTCCCCTGCGCACTCTGTGGGCGGGTACCCTCCGGGGAGAGGACACCCCATTTGTTCCTACTCAGTGGAGGATATTACTGCTGGAACAGGGCCAGGAGGTAATGATGGGCTGGTGTCTGCATAGGTGCTGCAGGAGGCCTTGTGGCCCCAGCCAGATAGGATACTGACAAGCAGCTAAGAGAAAAGGCCTCACACCGTGGGGCTGAAGATCTGGCATCCCTTTGCTTTTTGTTCTTGGTCATAGAGAGAGAAAAATTTATCAAAAAGTATATTAGGCAATAAATTATATGTATCAGCATACTGTCAGTAAATGGCACGGAAAATTGTCTGTTTAGAAATTAGTTTTTGGGCAGTTTGGCCCACTTGACAATGGGAGATGGTTTGTTGAACATGCCTGACAAGCCTTACAATACAATAATTATAGTGGGTCCTTCTTTTTCCTTCCCTTGAAGTTTCTTGGGAAAGTTTTAAATGAAGCTATTTGAGTTAAGGAGTTTCTAGGTAGAAAAAGTTCTGATAGCTGAGCAGCAGCTGGTCTCCGGCTGAAGGCCATGTGATTAAATAGTCTTTTGATGCTGAGGCTTTAGCTGATAGGGATGCACTGGCGGCTATCCACTGTCTTAGGTAATTGTCTAGCTGAAATAATAAGTTTTAGTGTTAGGTCTGTTTTTTTTTTTTTTTTTTATCTATTAACCTTGAAGGCTACTGTCTAGCTGGGACCCATAGGAGCCAGTAGTCCATGGGAATAAAATACACTAATTGTTTCTGCTTTACACATGACAATGTATTTTTTTTCCTGCTTACTAAAAACGAATAAAGACCTGCTGAGTCTCTCGGCAGAAGATACTAACACCTCACTAAGTGTCAGTGTCTCCTCATCCCCTTCCCCTCAGCCCTTTCGTTTTTGCCGACGCCGTCTAATCCTTTCAGGAACCCCTGACACAACATTTTGCCAGAGGCTGGTCCCCGGCACATAGGGGTTCAGGAAGAAGGTTGTGGGGTAACTGGGGGAGGGGCAACTGGGGCTGCTGCCCCAGGGAATCATGGGGAATCTGTGTCATCTGAAAGTTCTGTTCATGACTTGAGAAAAAGTATAGTTAGTCCTTCCTGCTAATCTCGGCTCAGAAAATCTTCTCGGCATCCAGGAGCACATTCCCCACATTTAAGTCTCTCAGAAAACAGACTCGGACCACGTGGATTTGGGTGTCCAGCACACTCTGTGAGGGGAAAGTGACATGGTGGAAAATGTGGGTTGAATGTGAGGAGCTGAAGTGTCGTCATCAGCAGCTCTCAGAGGTCCCAGGAAGCAGCAGGACAGAGTCCGCCCAGCTTATTAGATGTTAAGGCTGAATAATGATAAGATCATACCCTGGACTCCGCTGGCCCCGCAGGATGAGCCCATCCCTGGACGGGAACAAACACATCCGTGCGGGGGTCAGGACGCACCAGCGAAGCTCAGAGCTGGATCTGGAGCCTGAATCTACCTGCCCGTGACTCTACAGGCACCGGCACGTCCACCTTAGAGACTGTCCATGTCGGCCTTGGCCCGGGTCTTGACTGGGGTGCTGCTCCCTGTTGTGGTGGAGACACACGTGTGTGGATGGACATGCACCCTTGCCAGGAGTGTGGGGTGCACGTGGCTTCTCCCCGCGCAGGGCCTGTGCTCACAGCAGTTTCTGAGGCCCAGGAGCGCTCTAGTGTGGGGGGGACACTTGTTTCTATGTGCTTTTCTTCCCTTCTCCTTGATCTTGTGTCCCTGTATACATTGTGGGTTATGTGTCCTCTAGGACATCACCCCATGTTTTCTTTCTGCAATTTTATGGTTTTGGGTCCTATCGTGATTTTAATCCACACAATATTGTTCAACAGCACTAAGGGTGAGAGAACACAAGTTAAACTGCAGTGACTTGTCACTCTCCCCTGCAAGCAGGGACAAATCAAGAGACTGGACACAACAGGAGGTGAGGGAGGGAGAGAAAGGGCCTCTCACCTCTTTTGGGAAAATGTCTTGGAGATTTCTTCAGTCAACAAAAACGGAACAACCATAGGATGGAGCAAACTCTGCTAGCTGTTTGTCACAGATGCCCAGACACTACAAGGCAGACCACGTACACCTATGTTCACGGACACGCCATCCACCATTGCTGTTCATGGCCCCAACACAGTGTCATGCACAGAGGAAGGAATCAATAATGTGGGTCCACACTCAATGGAATACTATACAGCCATTAAAACATGAAATCATGTATATGGGTCAACACGGATGGACCATGTGGTGATTTTTTAAAGTGAAATAACAGACAGCAAGAGACAGATAGTTGATGGTCTCACTCATCTGGGAATAGAAAATACAGAAATCATATAGTACACAATGCGGCAAAAGCAAATCGTGGACTACGGAAAACATGTAGTTACCAGAGGCAACAGAGGGTGGAGGGTGGGCATGGAAGTGGATGAGGTAGTAATGGGTGTTTTGTGGAGTGCAGGGGCCCTGTGATTACAGAGTGGGAAACTAACCCCCAAATGAAAGCCACAAAAACCCGTGAATAAAGCATTTATTTGATGGTGGCAAGTTATAAATTCACATGACTTCATATTATGTCACTCATGAACTCAAATACCCATCTCAAAAGACAGAAGTTTTGTCCAAGTGACAAACTGAAAATATTTAAAAAAACAGAGGAGACTCAAATAAGGATCTCAAGGGGATAGATCTTTGCTCAAATACATTCATTGAAATGAATGCTTATTTGAGTGATTTTCTAGCACATGTTATTGATAAAAATCCGAAATCTGAATGGACTTGGTCTGGTGATTCCCATATACATATTTTTTATTTTATTTTATTTTTTTAAGATTGATTTTTATTTATTTATTTGTTTGTTTGTTTATACAAGCACTGGGTATAGTCAGAAGTGCAGGAGGGTGAGAGAACTCACCAGAGCCAGAGCGGGGAGCAGAGCAAGTAGAAGGACCGAAGTGCACGGCTGAGGGGAGCAGCGGGCAGCAGGAGAGGTCTGCGCACCATGTGGGACCTTTCTCTGGTGGCCGGGGAGCAGCCGGGGATTGAACTTGTGCTGTAGAGGCTGCAGGCAGCTTCACAACCCAGCACTCAACCGCTGTTCCACTGGGGAGGCCCCCCATATATATTTTTAAAAGAAATGTTTTCTGGACTGAGTATGTAATGATCAGGAGACTGTGGAGACATAGCAACCTGCTCCGTGAAAATACTCTTGAGGGAAGAACATCAACCCAACTCATGGTCACAGTAGAAGGAAGACAATAATGAGAAGCTGAGTATTTAGGGTACAAATTATGTGCAAGAATAAATGTCATGCTGATCATTAACATAATGTTCTTTACATAGTATAATAATGTTCTTTACATAGTATAATAAATAGCTATTTCCAAAGTAGAAGAAAAGGGAAGCGAATGTCATCTACCAGAGTCAACAAGAAGTCCTGGCGTGAGACTCAAAATACAATTTCAAAAACTAAGGGAACCCCAAAATAAACCCTTTATTTGATGTGTATAAAAAATTATGTGTATAAAAAAGACATATATTTGAAAAGTAAAAATGTAGTTCCTCAACAAATATCATACACTTTATACTTTTATTGTAGTACTTAAACAGTGTAGTCCTGTTACAATCAAATCAGGCATCATAGAAATTAATATTCACATCAGTTGTAGGGTGTAGCATAGACTCCAATTCCCCAAGGAAGCTTCCATCCTTCCATTTCTCGCAGAGTCAACAGTGGTTTCCATTTGTCTTTTGAACAGAAACATGAATGTCTCTTAGAGGAAGATGCCACATTATGATTGTAGGGGATGGGCGAACCCACTCAGCTGTAACCCCTCCCCTCCACAGGATGTGTGAGTTCTAGATCATTCTCCCTATGCCATTTTTTCTATGTTTTCAAACATAAGTGGGAATTCAGTTTATGAACATCATATAATTGGAGATTTGGCAAATGATAGCAGTAATCAGGAAACCACAGCTTATGGAAGAATATGAGAATATAAATTTCTGGAAAAGGAAAAAATCCTAATGCAAGAAATCTATACTTTATAAATGATAACATGTAGAGTTAAAGGGAAAAGCTGGATAAATTAGGGGCTGTAATTTTAGACTGTGATATCTCACATCTTACAGTATTGGCCCTTCAGCAGTCTCCCCACAGCTGACCTCATGGCTTGGTTCCTCAGACTTTATATGACGGGATTTAAGGTGGGGGGGCACCACCGTGTAGAACATAGAAAGAACCAGGTCAGACACGGACGGGGTATTTGAGGTCGGCTTTACATGAGCAAAGCTTCCAGTGGAGAGAAACAACACCACAACCAGCAGGTGGGGAAGGCAGGTGGAGTAGACTTTGGCCTTCCCTTCCGTGGATGGGATCTTCCTGATAGCAGAGAAGATGTTGACATAGGAAATGACATTGAAAGTAAAACAGCCGAAATCTAATGTCACATTAATGAGAATGGGGACAAGTTTGCTCATTAGATTTTCTGTGCAGGAAATAGACAAAAACTGAGGGACATCACAGAAGAACTGGGGGACCACAGTGGACCCACAGTAGGACAATGAAAAGGTTCCATCTGTGTGCATCAGAGAGATGACACCCCCACCCAGCCAGGACACAGCTGTCAGCTGCACACACCTGTCCCTGCTCATGATGACATCATAGTGCAGGGGGTGGCAGATGGCAGCATAGCAGTCAAGGCTCATCACCGTGAGCAGGTGCATCTCTGTAGTTACTGACATAATCACCATTAAGACCTGGAGGACACAGCCCAGGATGGAGATTGAGCTGTTGTGCCTCAGAGAGTTGGCAATGGACTTGGGGACTGTGGCTGAGATGAGGCAGAGGTCCGTGAGGGACAGACTCCTCAGGAAGAAGTAAATGGTGGTGTGGAGGTGCCGGTGTAGGGTGGTGATGAGGACGATGAGCCCGTTCCCCAGCAGGGTGCACAGGTAGACCAGGGAGAAGAGCAGTGGGTGCAGGAAGCCCATGGTCCCCTGGGTGGGGAACCCCAAGTGGATGAATTCTGTCTTGGCCGTGAGATTGGTCACCCCTGGAGCCGTCATCTGCATAAAAATATTGAGCAGAATAAAACATGACACCTGCAAGTACAGTCACAGGAGTGCCCCCGAGGTACTCTCAGGGTGTGGAGTGGAGCAGCCTCGTGTCTCTCGCTCTCTGTTGAGCCTTTTGTGTTCAGCTCCAGAAATGTGCCTTTATCACACAGTATCTGGGATTGGAAAATGAGGGACATTTCACCTGATCTTAGGATTCTACTCCGGTTGAATCTCATAGTTGACCGACAGTCCCTCCCTATGGCCCCAGCACCGCTGCTCACCCTCCATGTGCAGGTTTGTTCAGGCCCATGTGTGAGTGGGGACATCTGGACTTGGGGCAGCCCCGCCCACTCCCCACCTCCCCCCAATCTCATCCTCTCCTCCCTCTTGGGGGTGATGGAGGGGCAGGTTCTGGTGACTGTAAGATTTTTAGGAGAATGTAGTAGTATATAATTACTGTAAGATATGAGAAACAATCCCAGCTAATTTAAGGAAAACAAGAAAAAAAATCAACTCAAAAAATGTTGTAGCCTAGGGAAAAAGCTTTTTCAGTGGTCTAGAATCCATATTTATATTGACAAAATTAGATTTTACATAATTCTGCTGTTGTGTGGAATTAAAATAAAAACAAGATCATATCCATAATAGATTTCCACAGGAGTCTCTATGTTAGTGTGAAGGAACTAGCAATATCAACATGATAGATCAGAGAACCCTGCTACCCTCCCCACCCACAAAGTGGGCATCTCTGACCAACAGAAAGTAGGAAAAATAAAGAAAGAAAATAAAACAAGAGCAAACTACAGATCAAGGGGGACTCTGCGTAGAAAAGAGCTATTTCAGGCACCGACCCTGTGAATGGGAACTGTGGAGAACTGTGCAGGAATCGCCAGGAAGTGAGAGAACAGCTCCAGGCACCATTAGAGGAAGACAAGGACTCCGTGGAGAGACCTGCAAATAGCCCAAGGCCAGCTTGTAAGCTTGTGCAGAAAAACGACACACGCTGGAAAAGCACACGTGTATCAGGCCTCCCCTGGTGACACAGGTGTTTGAGCGCAGCACTGTGGAGCGGAACGCAGCCTCTGTAGTGCGGGTTCGATCCTGGCTGGCAGGCGAGGGTCCGACATGGCGCTCAGACCTCTCCTGTCGCGCCCACTGCACCCCTCAGCAATGTATTTCGTCAGTCTGCCTGTTCTGCTCCCAGCTCTGTCTCTGGTGAATCCTCTCACCCTCCCATGCATCTGGCCTGTACCCTGGTTCTTGTATAAATAAATTAAATCTTAAAAAAAAAAAAATATGTGTATCACAACTGCCCAGGTCCCCGCGCCCACAACCTAGGTTTGTGGGGAGATGAACTGGAGCTGTCACTGAGGTGAATGTCCCTCACTGAGTAATCATATATCAGGCACCCAGACACGGGAGCAGGGTGCAAAAGGCACCATTTCTGCAAACATTGAACTGGGCTACCGTCCGCGGCCTGTATCTGAGGGCTTCAAAACTGAGAACTGGAACACGAAAACAGGGTGAGGGATACCCATGACAGTGGGCACAGGGAAGACATGGCACCCCCACGCTGTTGAGGTGCTCCACGACACCCCCACTCTATCCCCAGACCCAAGGACACTGGGAAACATCTCTTGTGCCACCTAGCGACCAGAGCAAAATCACCAACATCCTGATAGTTGGAAACCAGGGATCCCAATAACACACTCAGGCTCTGAGAAAGGAAGGGCCATGAAAACGGGGCTAAGAAGGGAAATAAGGCATGGAGCAAAACCCACATTCTGGAACTGAGAGCTAGGAGCAGGATCCAGGATGAGGGACGTGCCATAGCAGCAGGCACTGCAGAGTGACAGCCAGCATTTTGAATCTGAGCCCTGAAACAGAGACCTACAGAACAGAATTCAGGGCATGGGATCCATATAGTTGTGGGCACAACACCCGGTGAACATGGGGCAGACAGAACACCCAGCTTGAATAAGAGTCCCTGTGTTGAGGTGCTCCCCTCCACCCATTCTCCATTTCTCAGAGAACCACTGGGAAAAAGCACAGGTCAGCAAGTATGGTCTCTGAGACTGTAATCAAATGACTCCCCAGTAAATTAAAAATTTAAGATTTAAAAAAACTTACCTTTTAAAATTATTTGACAGACACCTCAGTCTGGCGTGACACACCCACTGTCCCAGTTTGCTTCCCACAAAATTCTCACCCTCACAGAGACAGGAGGAAAAGCAAACCTCACTTGATGTCCCAGTCACCAGCTGCCCTCTGCTGTGCTGGCCTCTAGTGTCTGGGGTCCAGGCCTCTGGCTCACACACTCCAGCAGACAGGCCGCAGGGCTCACTATCTCCTTATCCTACTGCACCCCAGGCCCTGACACCATCCTCAGGTCCCCTTCCTCAGGGACCTCACCCTGAGAGGACCAGGTGTCTATTATCCCCGTGGACTTCTTAATGGTGTCCCCAGTAATGAGCCTCCTGAGTCATCAGCGCAGTCAGGGGGCCACAGGAGACTCCACAAACAGGACTGTGGTTCCCCCTCCTCAGGCTCCATCAGCCTCTAGTGAGTGGCCATGGGGACCCAGGTGTGGCCCTGTTATCAGAGCCGTGTCCACAGGTAACTGCAAAGTCACCATCATACCCTGTGCTCCCTCACGGGGAAACCTGCAGAGGAGGTTGTGAGGAGGTTGGGGAAGGGGGAAGGGAAATAAAGTAGGCTGGAACTAAGGGAGAAAGGAAAGTGGGAAGGAAGACAAAAAGAAATTCAACATAACTGAACAATAGATGGGAAGAAAACAATCTTCTGAAGTAGAAATGGTTCCTGTCATCACAAATTTACCATGT
This sequence comes from Talpa occidentalis, assembly GCF_014898055.3. Lineage (NCBI taxonomy): Eukaryota > Metazoa > Chordata > Mammalia > Eulipotyphla > Talpidae > Talpa > Talpa occidentalis. The sequence goes on along the minus strand of NW_023601851.1, from coordinate 13,210,894 downwards.
GTGTGCTTTGGTTTATTTTTTAATGGTCCGTTCTCAGCATCTACAAGTCTTCTTTGAATCTGAATCGCTACTGCTGGTGAGTGTGTCCTTTATCTTCACAAGGAGAGGGGCCATTGCAGTTGGAGTGGTTCTGGTGGATGGTTCTTCATGGTTTGAGATTCCTGGGGTTTGATGTCATGACTATGGTGTCTTCAAATACATGGTAAGAGGCCTTTTGTGGGTGGCCTTCACTGTGTGAAATGCTTTGGAATTCAGAGTGACGCTGCCCTTATACTGCCTCATCCCTTGGTTTACATACACACATACTCAAAATTCTCTAGGCCCGGGTGTCCACCCTCACATGTACATGTACAAGACTTTGGGTGCCAGCCACAGAGGCTAATGACAGGAGGGGGCAAAAAGCCTGACTTTTACCTCATATACCCTACTATCCATCCCGTCAGGATTTTTTCACTGCTCCCTAGTGCCTGGCACAGCCACCCTGTGGCCCTGGGAGTGCCGGGCAGCAGATAAGCATGCTTTAAGCCACCAAGGATGACAGGCCCATCCTTTGTTCTTCATCTCCTGTGGTGGGCAAATTATTCTGTCCAACCCAGGTCCCAAAGTTCTCCGCCTTCTGGCAGGATTGTTTGTGCAAGTCAGTCAGTGTCATCTTTGTCACTGGGCAAGCTACAGATGATGGATGGGGTCCTTTTTTTTCCTGACAGGTCTGCTGCCTCAGGGGTATGGTGGGCTGGGCCTTGAAGGTTTTGTTCTACTTCCCACTAGGTCCGAGATGTTTCCCAGTGCTTGTCCTCCATCTGCCAGACCTTGTCCACCTTCTGTGCTCCTGCAGCATCTTTAGCTCTTCTTGGATTTTGGCCACCACCTGTCTCCTGCAACTCTGATGTTGTCTTTCACTCCATTTGTAGATGCCACTTGGTATGTCTGCTCTCGGAGTCATATCCTGCCAACTATGCCAATTGTTTTTCAAACATTCAAAGCCAGGTAGATTCGTTGTCATCTCTCACAGACGCAAAGATAATTTTGGAGACTTCAGTAGATATTTACAGAGCTTTCATGCTGTACCAGGGAACAGACTCAGGTGTACATGTACAATATGTGAAGATAAAATGAAAATGTTGTAAAGTACATATTAGATGTGATGAATTAAAACACCATAATTTGCATCACTCAAAATCACAAGGAAACAGTATTACAGAACTAATGCATCATTATTAGTTTATATTATATAATTATAAATTTATGAAATAGACTACAGCTATTCCATGTAAGATGTGCTAATCTCTCGGGATTTAACAAAACACATTTGAGGTCAGCCAGTGTCAGGACATGCAGGCAAAGCTCAGGAGCAGGCATGGTTTAGAACCCCAGTAACATCTGCCAACGTCTCTGCAGGGAAACTGGTTGTCCTCCTTGGAAATATCTATGTTGGTTTCTTACCCACTTCTTGATTGGGGTTTCTGCTTTTTGCTGTTGGGTTGTGACATACCTTGTATGAATGGAAACCAGCCCCATGTCAGATGCATGACGTGCACATAATTTTCTCCCAGTGCAGGGGCCTGTTTTTATAGTGGATTATGAACTCTCTAGTGTGGTGGGGCACATTTGTTCCTACATGCTCATTTCTCTTGTCCTCGGGGCCTTGGATTTGTGTCCACAAGTTCATCGGTGGGGTGCATGTGCAGTAGGATGGCATAGTTCCTCAAGTATTTATGGCTTTGTCACATTCAAATCTTTAATCCAAATAATAATATTCAGTAGCTCTAATTATAAGGGGAACAAAAACACAAACTAAAACTGCAATGACTTGTCACACACCCCTATGAGAATGGGCCAATCAAAAAGTCTGAACACAACTGATGTTGTGTGGATGTGGAGAGAAAGGAACTCTCACCTCTGTTTCTGGGAATGTAAGTAGGTAAAGCCTCTAGGAAAATGGTTTGGAGATGTCCTAAGTAAATAAAAATGGGAATCCCAAAGGAACTAGCAATCCCTTTGCTAAGTTTTTATCCCAAAATGTGAAAACTCTACAATACAGAGACACTCATGTGCACTGGTGTCACAACAGCACCGTGCACCATTGCAGAACCAGCCCAAGGAATTTCAACAGAGGAGTGAATAAAGTAATTGTGGGTCCATAGTTAGTGGAATTGTACACAGGGATTAAAAAAATCAAATCATATGTTTGGGACAAGTTGAGTAGACCTTAAAGTTATCTTGTTAAGTAAAAAAATAACAGATAGTGAAAGACAGATAGCAGATGGTCTCACTCATTTGTGGGATAGAAAAAAAAAAAAAAAAAAAAAAGAGGGCCTCCCCGGTGGCGCAGTGTTTGAGTGCTGGGTTGCGAAGCTGCCCGCGGCCTCTGCGGCGCCGGTTCGATCCCCGGCTGCTCCCCGGCCACCGGAGGAGGGTCCCACATGGCGCGCAGACCTCTCCTGCCGCCCGCTGCTCCCCTCAGCAGTGTACTTCAGTCCTTCTGCCTGCTCTGCTCCCCGCTCTGACTCTGGTGAATCCTCTCACCCTCCCGCGCTTCTGACTGTACCCAGTGCATGTATAAACAAAACAAACAAACAAATAAATAAATAAATAAAACATGCCTCTATTAAAAAAAAAAAAAAAGAAAACCAGGCCTCCCTGGTAGCCCAAGGGGTTAAGATGCATCCTATGAAGCTAGCCACAGCCACTGCAGGACATGTTCGATCCCTAGCCAGGGAGCTACCCACAGGGCACAACAGACCTCTCCTGACTCATCTGCTGCTCCCCTCATCAGTGTATTTCACTCAGTGCACCTGTTCTGTTCTCCACTCTGTCTCTGATGAATCATCTCACCCCCCACAACTCTGACCTGTGCCCCAGTTCTTGTATGCATAAATAAATCTTTTAAAAAAAGAAAATACAGAAAACTGACATTACAAAATACAGCCAAACCTATTTGCACTAGTGAATAAATTCACGGTTACCAGTCGAGACTGGGGATAGGAGAGGGATAAGGAGTGGAAACAAGTGGGTATTCATGTGGGTGTTCCCGGAGTGTGAGGAGAGACGCACACACACAGAGGGGCAGAGATGCAGCCCGCAATAAGAAAACAGAGATGTGACAATGAGCGTTTCCTTTAAGTGGCAATTGTTAATTAACATGACCCCATGTTACCCCACTCCTGAAGTCAGATCCTCTTCTCAACAGAGTTTAGAGTTTTCTTCAAAGGAAAGACAGAAAGTATGTAAAGGACGTGAGCAGAGAGTGATGAAGTCCCGGGAGGAGAAACAGAAGATCAAGGTCTTCCATTGGAAAGATTATTCACTTAAGAGATTTTCCGACACAGATTTTATTCTGAAATCTGAATGGAGTCAGTCTGGTCATTAACATACATTTTTTAAAAGAAGTATTTTCTGGACCAAGTATGCTATGATCCCTCAGGAGCATTTGGAGACACAGTGACCTGCTCCAGAGAAAATGCTTGAACGAGGAGCATCCCCCCAGCTCATGTTCTCAGAGTGGGTATACAGTCATGAGGCCTCAGGGTTTGTAGCACAGAAGCTTCTGGAGAATAAAAATTCATAAATACTGTAGTGTTTTACTTTATATACAGTTTTACATCATATGAAATGATAACATGGTTCCTGAAGTAGAAAAATAGTGAACTTAAGTGTTATCTAAAAGAATGTCAAGTAGAAATCCTGGTAGAGGAATCAAGATACAATTTGGAAAACTCAGAGAACCTGAAAATGAACACAACATCAAAGGTCTTTTTTTGTTTTGTAAAGATTTGTGTATTTATTTATTTATTTATTTATTTATTTATTTATTTATTTATTTATGCAAGCACTGGGTACAGTCAGAAGTGCGGGAGGGTTAGAGAATTCACCAGAGCCAGAGCGGGGAGCAGAGAAGACAGAAGGACCGAAGCACACTGCTGAGGGGAGCAGCGGGTGGCAGGAGAGGTCTGCACGCCATGTGGGACCCTCCTCAGGTGGTCCAGGAACAGCCAGGGATCGAACCAGCGCTGCAGAGGCTGCAGGTAGCTTCGCAACCCAGCACTCAACTGCTGTGCCACTGGGGAGGCCCAACCTCAAAGGTCTTAACATTAAATTTTGAAGTAGAAATGCACTGACTCAAAAATAATTCATCTACTTTAAAAAAAAGAACACTGCATCACAGGAGTACAGTGTGATAGGTTCAAGTCAGACGTCACAGAAAATAACAGTCACATCCATGACATATTTCAGCCCCAGACTCCGAGTCCCTGGTCGCCTTCCAACTCCCGCCTCAGGCAGATTCATGGCAAGTGTAGCTGCTACGCAAACTTTGAACAGAAACATGAATGTCTCTTAGAGGAAGAGGCCCCATTAGGAATCGTGAGGGTGGGAGCACGCATTCAGCTGTCCCCCCTCCTCATCAGAAGGACGGGCCTCAGTGGAGACACACGCTGAGTGGGAACCGAGTGCCCAGGCCCCGTGACCGGTGCTCCTGGGAGAAAATAACTTGCATCTTGTCACTGTTAGTAACTGTTGGTGACCTCTGAGTTCTGACTTCTTTCTGAGTCAGAAACGTGTGACTTCTTGCAAACTTTATCACATTTTTTATTAAAGGTTTATTTATTTATTTATACTAACACTGGGTACAGTCAGAAGCACGGGAGGGTGAGAGGATTCACCAGAGCCAGAGCGAGGAGCAGAGCAGGCAGACTGATGTAGTACACTGATCAGGGGAGCAGTGGGCGTGTCAGGAGAGTTCTGCGCACCATGTGGGACCCTCACCAGGCAGGTGGGGATCGAACCAGCGATGCAGAGGCTGCGGGCAGCTTCCCAGCCCAGCGCTCAAACGCTGCACTACCAGGGAGACCCTTCATCACATGTTTTTGACATGGCATAGATTTTAGGCTATGAGCTTCACTTGGGGAAGGGTTTTGTGAAAGACTGTATTAACTGGGCCTTCCCGGTGGCACAGTGGTTGAGCGCTGGGTTGCGAAGCTGCCGGCGGCCTCTGCAGCACCGGTCCGATCCCCGGCTGCTCCCTGGCCACCGGAGGAGGGTCCCACATGGCACACAGACCTCTCCTGCCGCCCGCTGCTCCCCTCAGGGGTGTGCTTCATCAGTCTTACTGCTCTGCTCCCCACTCTGGCTCGGTAAATTCTCTCACCCTCCCGCACTTCTGACTGTACCCAGTGCTTGTATAAATAAATAAATATATCTTAAAAAAAAGACTGTATTAACTTAAAGAACAAACTTTAAGGAAAAATATGAGAATATAAATTTCAGACAAAGCAATAACATTAAGAGAAAAGTCTATCTGGAAATGAGGACATGTGAGAGTTAGAGGGAAACCTGAGTAAAGCAGGGCTTGTAACTGAGACTGTGATCTCTCACTTGTCAGTGTGTCGGCCTGGGCCGGGGCCAGAACGGCAGAACCGGATCCCCGAAGCGCGTGTTGCGGGTCCCGACACCTCTCCCTGTCCCGACCTCCCGCCGGCCCCTCCGGCGCCTGCGAGTCTGACTTGCTGCTGACTCCGTGGTCGTCGCCTTCACGGGGACAGTCCCGCCCGGGGTGGACATGGCCGAGGGCGCGGCCCGGGGAGCCGGGGGTCGGGGTCCGCCGGGTCGACCAGATCCCTCCTCGGCCTCCCGAGCCTGGGTCGGCAGCCGTGGAAGGGGGGGTGGCCGCGGAGGGACGAGGTTAACCGGGCTGCTGTGCCAACCCCGGGGCAGGGGCTCCTCCCGGACAGGCCGCCGAGCGGGTCCCCCGCGGTGTCCCCCGCGGCCGGGCAGGGGTCAGCGCGGCACTGGCCACCCGGGGTGGCGGCGCTGACCGTGAGGCCGGGGCAGGACACGGCGTGACCGAAGTCCGCGTCCTCCCTGATGGGGCAACCCCTTCATGTGGGGTCCCGGCTGGGCCGGCAGGCCGGGATGTCACGCAGGACAGTCCAGAGCCCCCCATCATGTGCGCCTTTGGTTGAAACTTGGGTATTTGCGCCCCAAGGGCTCCGCGAGGCTGACGCGGCCCCAAGGGCAGGCGGGGTCAGGGGGGTCCGCGCGGAGCCTGGGGCTGGCTGAGGCCGCGGGGGACACTCGCTTCCCAGGGGACGGGCCCAGGCCGCGGCCGGGAGGGCGCCTGGCGCTTCTCCCAACTCTGGGGATCCCTGCGGGTGTGTTTGGGGGACGGACACCGCGACCCCGTCTGCCCTCGGCCTGGAGCATGACCCTGCCCGGCCCAGGGGGCCCGGCCCAGGGGCAGGATTGGGGCGCTGCCTGCGGGGTCTCGGAGAACCCACTTGGTGCAGAAACTGGGTCGTGTCTTGACCAACGAGGGTGTGTCCGTCCCTCCCGCGGTCCCAGCGCTCGGTGTCCACCCTGGCGCCCGCGGGTGCGGCTCAGAGAACAGACTCAGGGGGGCGTCGCCCCGGAGGCCCAGGGGGCACAGGGCACAGCTGGTAGGCGGGATGGAAAGGAAGAGCTTGTCACCATCAGAGCCGCAGGAAATGACCAGGCAGAACTAATTCGGGATAGATTATACTCGCATGATGAAATGATAAAGAAGCAGAGGAGGTGCGAGATTGAAAGTAGCGCACACCAGCACCTGAGCCTTCGTGGAAGCACGTTCATGTCACTTCAGACATGAAGACAAGCTCAAGAGCAGGGAAGGTTTAGACCCTGAATAAAATCTGCAAATGACTCTGCAGGGCCACTGAGCGTTTCTCCTAGAAAATGTCTCTGGGTGTCTGAGGCGTGTTGGATCGGGGTGTCTCTTTTTGTGCTGGGTTTATAGGTTTTGTGTACTTTGGACACTCGCCTTGTCAGGTGTGTGATGTGCACAGTTTTCTCCCAGCGCAGGGGCCCATTTTGGGGATTGTGTCTTCTGAGGCACAGAAGCTCTCTAGTGTGGGGGGGCCACTTGTTCCTATGTGCCCTTGTTCCCTGGTCCTTGGCGTGTGTCCCCAATTTCATCTGTGGGGTGGATGTGCAGTGGGCAGTACCCGGGTGTGCTTTCTGGTATTTAAAGCCCTCGTCAATGCAGATTTTAATCCATTCCAAATTGTTCAACTGCACTAATAATAAGGAAAATAGAAATCCAAACTGTAATGTATTGTCACCCGTGAGAAGGGACCAAGCTGGAGACTAGACACAGCAAGGAGGTGAGGAGAGAGAGAAAGGGCCTCTCACCTCTGATGGGAAAACAGCTTGGAGATGTTTTCAGACAATGAAAACAGAACCACCACAGGTTGGAAAAACCTCTGCAGGTGTTTGTCCCAGATGTGCAGACTCTCTGATGCACCATGCACACCTGTGTTCACAGCAGCGCTGACCACTGTTACTGGCCATGGCCTCAACCCAATTGCTATGCACAGTGGAGTGAATATATAAATAACGTGGGTCCACACACAATGGAATACTACACAGCTATTAAAAAGGTGAACTAGTGCCCTTAGGGACCAAAAGTGAACCTTGAGGTTCTTATGCAAGTGAAATAAGTCAAAAAGTGAAATATATTGGCTGGTCTCACCCATCTGTGGATTACAATATAAAAAAGCCAATAACTGAGAAAATATAGTGGCAAACAGTATAAGGAAATGTTGGACTGAGTGCAACGCTTTGCTCATTATCAGAGGGAACAGGGAGAGGGAATGGGGAGGAGATAGGTGTGTGGATGTACAGGGCAGGCACTGCAAGGCACTTAGTAGCTTCTGAGTGGACACTTGTAATGGTGGGGGAGTGAAAAGTGACCCACAGTAAACAGTGAAAACAGTAAAAAGTGTAAATGTGTGTCCTCTTTTTATAAGAACAAATAACAAATTAACGTTATAGTGTGATGAAACACTCATGGTAAAGATCCCTTCTCAGCAGACACTCAGTGCATTCATTCAAAGGAAAAATAGAAAATTAACAGGAATCTGACCAGGGAACGAAGTCATATCTCAAGGGATGGGGACTCTGACCTCATACTATCACTGAAATGACTATTACTGTGAGTGATTTTCTAGCGCAGGTTTCATTCTGAAATTTGAATGGACAAGGCATGTCTTGTGATTAACTACATTTTATTATCACAAATTTAGTTTCATGAATCCTCTGGAGTTGCAGAGGCTGCTTCGCAACGCGCTCAGCTGCAGGAGGGTTTCATGAATAATATGTGCTCATCGGCCAGGAGAGTTTGGAGACACAGTGAGCTGCTCCGGAGAGGAGGGTCGTCACCCCAGCTCACGTTCTCAGTGTTAGGGAACAATGTGAGAACTTCCATACATGCAGTGCAGATGTGTAGGATTATAAAAAAAAAAAAAATCAGCAAATATCGCCAGGCTTTAGTTTGCATGATGTTTTACATAATAAAAAAAAACATAGTTCCCAAGTATAAAAAAAGTGAACTTAAGTGTAATCTATAAGAAAATTGAGAAGAAGACCTAGTATAGGATCAAGCTAAAATATGGAAAACTAAAGGAACCTAAACACAATAACAAATTAAAAATTAAAAATTTTTAACTGAAAATGTAGTTCTTCAAAAATAATTCATAAAACTTTACTTTTGGAAATGCCACATCGAGGGGATGCAGTCATATTGGCATCAAAACAGGCATCATAGAAATTGATATTCTATCAATTCCAGGATTCAGTCATAGATTCCTACGAACCAAGGAAGGTTCCATCCTTCCACCTCTGGCAGAGTCAAGTGTGGTTTCCCTTTGTCCTGTGAGCAGAAACATGACCTTCTCCTAGAGGAAGACACCCCATTAGGAATCATGAGGGATGGGGGTCCAACACTAAGCTGTGCTCCCCTCCCCTCCACAGGGACGGGACCCCCCCAGTGGAGACACAAACAGGCTGTGGGTACTGAGTGCCCAGGACTGGGGTCCCATGACCTTGTGCACCCAAGAACAGACCCCCATGTACACTGCTTCATTTCATGTAAAGGTTGGTGATATGTGAGTTCCATAACATTCTTTCCACAGCAAATTCATGGTTTTAATCATAAGCTGATTCAGTTTATGAACAAAACACAGGGAGACGGTTGGCAAAGGATTTCAGGAAATTTTAGGAAACAGATTTTATTGAAGAATATGAGAATATGAATTTGGGACAAAAATAATCCTAATTCAAGAAATCTGTGCTTTATGAATAGCATGTTAAGAGTTATGGGGGAAAACCTTAATTAATGAGAGGTTATAATTTTAGCTTTTGATATCTCACATCTTTGATTACTGGCCATTGATCAGTCTCCCCACAGCCGACGTCAAGGCTTTATTCCTCAGACTGTATATGACGGGATTAAAGGCGAGGGGCACCATCATGTAGAAATTACCAGGACAGACATGGATGCAGTCTCTGAAGTTGGCTTCAGAGAAGCAAAGCATGCAGTGGAGACAAACAGCACCACAACCGGCAGGTGGGGAAGGCAGTTGGAGTAGGCCTTGGCCTTCCCTTCTGTGGATGGGATCTTCCTGACAGCAGAGAAGATGTGGACATAGGAAATGACGATGAAAATAAAACAGCAGATACTCCAGACCACACTAATGAGAATGGGAACAAATTTGCTCATCAAATTTCCAGAGCAGGAAATAGCCAATAACTGGGGGATGTCACAGAAGAACTGGTGGAACATGTTGGACCCACAGTAGGACAAGGAGAAGGTTCCAGCTGTGTGCATCACAGCATGGAGACCCCCACCCACCCAGGACACAGCTGTCAGCTGCACAAACCTGCCCCTGCTCATAAGGATGTCATAGTGCAGGGGGTGGCAGATGGCAGCACAGTGGTCGAGGCTCATCACCGTGAGCAGGTGCATCTCTGTAGCTGTTGACATAACCATCATAAAGACCTGGATTACACAGCCCGGGTAGGAGATGGAGCTGTTGTGCCTCAGAGAGTTGGCAATGGACTTGGGGACCGTGGCTGAGATGAGGCAGAGGTCCAAGAATGACAGACCCCTCAGGAAGAAGTACATGGGGCTGTGGAGGTGCCGGTCCAGGGTGGTGATGAGGACTATAAGCTTGTTCCCCAGCAGGGCACACAGGTAGACCAGGGAGAAGGGCAGCGGATGCAAGAAGCCCATGGTCCCCTGGGTGGGGAACCCCAGGAGGAGAATTCTGTCACGATGTTCAGATTGGTCACCTCTGGAGACATCACTGTATGAAAATGTTGTGAGGAAGAAATCAGTGCTGTCCAGTCTCCCCAGACTGAGAGTAACTGGGTGCCTCGTACAACAATCACAGCAGCTTCTCACCACCCACACTCCTGGTCCTCCCCGGTCTCATCCCTAGTCATTCTCCAAGTAGCTTCATCCTGTCAAAGAATTGCATTTTCACCCTGACTGTGCCCTGTTACATTTTCCAAGCTTTTCATATGAAAGACACAAATATTTGAAATTTCATCTTATACTAACAAGACCTGGAAAACCCTCTCATATTGTCCAGTCAGTGGAAAGAACGACCAGTGGACCAGGCCCGCCTGTGTCTGTCCCTTCCTCCCGGGCCCTGCCAAGCCAGTCTGTGTGCACACCATCTGGGAATCCAATGTAAGCAAGGCCTGGCGAGCAGCACCCTGTTCCACAACCTGCTCAACACTCCCCATGTGACAAGTCTCCACCTGCTGTCTACAAAACCCCCACGCAGGGGCTCTACCATCTGGGCTTTTGCTAGGAGATTAAGGAGACACTGACCTGGCTGTGCTCGACTCATTCACAGAGTCAATATTCACCACAACATGAAAGGTCTCAACTCGTCAGGCATTGCCTCCATGCTCCCGAATTTCCATCCGAATCAGATATGTCATTGATCAACTGGGGACTGGGAAGGACAGTGTTAGCGTTTTAGCTTTAGCCTTGTTTGTCCGTTTCACTGAGTTTAATGTCTTGTCATTCATTCTTATGATTTCACTGAGAATTGAACACAAAGTCCCTTAGTGTGCTCATGGGCTGAACACATAGTGGGCAGCCCTGGAACCAGATAGTTGTCACATGTAGCAGGAAAGGGGCAAATCTATTAAAACCACAATCAGAGCTACACCTTCAATTAAAGGGAAAAAAACATTTTCTCCACTGAAACTGCTCCGACCGTTGGCTGTGAAAACTGCACAATTGCTGCGCCAGGCAATAAAATACCCCTTTAGCTATCACTACTTTTATCATGAAATGAACAATTTCTACTTTGTTCTCAAATCTAGAATTTTTTAAATCTATGGATTTTTTTTAAATTGTGGTCTTTTCATCGCTAAGGTAACATTGCATGACGGGGTGCACACGACCTAGGGGGTAGCCCCCCAGCTGCAGTGTCTCCATACCCACCACCCCAGCACCACAGGCCTCACCCAACTTGGCCGCTGCCCCATGCCCTGAGCCTGTGGTCCTGCCCGGCATGTCGGTGACTGGGTCAGTTCCACGTTCGGGTCTGGGCCCCCCACGGAGGGCCTCTGGGTCTCTTCCAACTCTGGCTTCCGTGACTTAGCACCATCCACTTAACCCAAGTGACTCTCCGGGACACACGCCAGCACAGCCCCCGCAGCCTGTGAGGCAAGTTGTCTTTTAAATTTTGCTTCCTGCGAAGCCAGCAAGTGGCATCCACAGAGGAGGTGCCAGTTTCCAGCTGTGCGGCAGTGACACAGGCTCTGAGGCCTCAGAAAACTCAGCATGAGTCTGACTCCAGGGCAGGGGCCTGAGGAGCTTTGACCTTCCTGCTGGCCCCCTGGTTGCTCTCCATCTGCCAGCCCCACCCAGGTCATCCCCGGGGAGGAGGGCCATGCTCCCTCCCGCTCATCTGCTTACTTGGCCTCAACCTCAAATAACAACCACTGAGCAATTAGGGCACTGAGTGTGCCAGAGGCGATTTCCTTAGTTTTTACCCAGGGAGGACTGGACCTGGTCCCCCCTCAGGCTCCATCCCATCCCCTGACCGCCGCGGGGACAGGTGTGGCCTGTGGTCAGAGCCATGGATGAGCCACGTCCACAGGGATCTGGAAAGTCACCGTCACCCCCTGTGCACCATTCATGGGGGAGGTGGGAGGTGGGTCAGGAGGATGGGGCAGTGGTGGAGGCAGGAGAGGAGGAGGGAGGAAAATTAGGAAGAAATTCCGTAGGAGTGAGAAGGGGAAGCCCCTGGATCTTGGGCACGAGAATTTGTTCATGTCTCAGAATTTGTTTATTTAAAAACACCATTTATTTTCAGCACCTATAAATCTGTCACTATATTTGAACAGTTGTGTTCATGACAGAAGCTTGTGTTTATCTTCCAATGCGGGTCCGTCCTGAGGGTGGTCTCTGGCGTGTCAACGGGGTGGTCTGACACAGCAGAGTTGGGGGAACCTCTCCCGGGTGTGGCACTACATGTTTGCTCACAGGCCTCACCAGTTCAGGTGCACACAACGGGGGTTATTGGTGAAGGAGAGGCAGGACAGTCCCAGGGCCCACCCACTGTTCTGCCACTCTCTGCAGCGTGTGCCAGGCCATGCCAATAACTGCCAAGAAATATGGCCCCATCCTGAGGGAAGTGGAGCTGGAGCCCCCGGTAGGCGGGTTGGGGGGCCCATTCAGGCTTGGGGTGCTCGGGGGCACTGCTCCCGAGGCCCCGCCACAGCCCCTGCCCCTGGACCCTCTGACAGCCTCACCCTCTTCCAGGCCCGTCCTCCCTGAAATCACAAACCAAAAGCAGTTTCCTGATGGGGTGTGCACCCGCACCCATGAGGGCCCTGGGGTCGACCTGGGCCGATCCAACCCAATCCAGGATGCAGCGTCCACCCCAGTCCTGTGTCCGTTGAGGAGGGCGGGAAGCTCCGCTGTGTGCGAGTCTGAGAGTAGACCCACCTGACCCGTGTCCCAGACCTCCCTGACTGCTCTCTCTTGTTCCTTAAATCCCCAACAAGCTGTACCCGAGTGCCTGGGACACAGCTTCTGTGTGGCGAGAGGCCGGGCTGCTCAGCTGGGCCTTGGGCCATCAAGGAAGCCGGAGCCCAGGCCACGGTCACTCATCAAGTCTGATGATGGACCCCCCTGGGATTTTGACAAAGGATAGTGCTTGACCCAGACAGGCCACCCAGGACATCAGCCCTCCAACCTGCCTGGACTGGGCTGCCCGTGGGAAGGGCGGCTCCCCCTGTAGAACCTTGAGTTTATGGGATAACAAGTTGCCCCACTACACACAGGAGACAGACAGGTGGATTGAGATAAGGAGACACCCTTCACCTGGGACAGAGTCCTGTGAAAGGAGAGGGTGTGAAAAATACACGCAGCAAAGCAGGTCAGACTTGGACACACACAAGGGGGTGGAAGGGGGTGCGGGGAAAGAGAACAGGCATTTGAGAAGGGAAACACATTAATAGTCTTGGGGAACAACATCCTGAGGTCTCTGAGAAGGGAGGGGAGGGGACAGGGGACAAAGATTGTCTGGTGTCCCTGTGGCACAAACACATGTGTCTGGCTGCAGGACACGGGCATGCACTTGTAAACAGTCTCTGTGGCTGATGAAAAGAAGGGTGAGTTTGGGCCTCCCCTGGTGGCGCAGCTGTAGAGTGCTGGGCTTCGAAGGTGCCCGCAGCCTCTGCAGTGCCAGTTCGATCCCGGCCAGCAGAGAGGGTCACACAGGGCGCTACAGACATCTCCTACCGTGCCCGCTGCACCCCTCAGCATTGTATTTTTTCAGTCTGCCTGTTCTGTTCCCAGCTCTGTCTCTGGTGAATCCTCTCACCCTCCCACGCTTCTGACTGTACCCAGTGCTTGTATTAATAAATAAATCAATTAAAAAAGGGTGAGTGTTACTTGCTGGTGAAATAGCCCTTCATCATTCTCCCCACAGCCATCTTCATGGCTTGGTTCCTCAGACTGTATATGACGGGATTAAAGGTGGGGGGCACCACCGTGTAGAACATAGAAATGATTAGGTCAGACATGCATGGAGTTACTGATGTTGGCTTCATATAAGCAAAGGATGTCATGAAGAGAAATAGCACCACAACCAGCAGGTGAGGAAGGCAGGTGGAGTAGACTTTGGCCTTCCCTTCTGTGGATGGGATCTTCCTGACAGCAGAGAAGATGTGGACATAGGAAATGATGATGAAAATAAAATAGCAGATACTCAACACCACACAAATGAGCATGGGGACAAGTTCATTCATCAAATTTCCTGAGCAGGAAATAGCCAATAACTGGGGGATATCACAGAAGAACTGGTGGACCACGTTGGACCCACAGTAGGACAAGGAGAAGGTTCCAGCTGTGAGCATCACAGCATAGAGACCCCCACCCAGCCAGGACACAGCTGTCAGCTGCACACACCTGTCCCTGCTCATGATGACATCATAGTGCAGGGGGTGGCAGATGGCAGCATAGCGGTCAAGGCTCATCACCGTGAGCAGGTGCATCTCTGTACCTGCTGACATAATCATCATGAAGACCTGGAGGACACAGCCCGGTAACGAGATGGAGCTGCTGTGCCTCAGACAGTTGGCAATGGACTTGGGGACCGTGGCTGAGATGAGGCAGAAGTCTGTGAAGGACAGACTCCTCAGGAAGAAGTACATGGGGGTGTGGAGGTGCCGGTCCAGGGTGGTGATGAGGACAATGAGCCCGTTCCCCAGCAGGGCACAAAGGTAGACCAGGGAGAAAAGCAGCGGGTGCAAGAAGCCCATGGTCCCCTGGGTGGGGAACCCCAGGAGCACAAATTCTGTCACGGCTGTGAGATTGGTCACCCCTGGAGCCATCGTCTGTTTAAAAAAAAAATAAGAGGATTAAAAAACATTGTCAAATCTTCAAGTACTGAGCATAAAATGGGTTATCAGCATAGTATAATATTTCATTCTATTTACTGGGTAATTACTCCTAGGTCCTACAGAGTCTAATATCCTCATCTGGGTGTCCTGCTGTTTCAACTTTTTTACTTTTCCATCTCTTGTGTCATTATTATGCAGTCCAACTTGTCTATGAAATTTATAAAGACTACAAATTTCATCTCTCCCCTACAACTTTAACAAATTAGAATCTCCCATGTGTCAACAAACCCGACTGACAGCCCTCCCCCACAACATTCCAGTCCCGCAGCTCCCAGCTCCTGCCCATGCCCAGCGTCTCTGCCCAGCACACCTCCCAGAGGTTGTCCAGGGCACAGCCCCAGAGGACACGTGAACATGCCAAGCCCTTCCCCACCATGGAGAGCCTGTCCCTGCTCTTCCAGCACAGCCCCGGTCTGGGGAGACCCCACAGGGACGGGTGTGCAGGGAGATGGGGTGTGCGGGTCCCTGTTTTCCTGCTCCCCAGGACCCGACACTGTCCTGGAACTGAATGATCTGGGCTCGGCGTCCCCATGCGGTGTTTCCTGATGCCTCCTCTGTCAGATTCCTGCCCCTGTGGCCTCACTGCTGCCTCCTGGTCCGTCCCCTCATCTCCTCATCTCCCTGCCCCTGACTCCCCACATCTGAGGATTCAGAGACCACGTTTCCCGCAGAGTATCCTCCTGGGTCACACCCACACATCCCTCCTGCAGGATGGGCTCGTCCACACCAGGTCCCTCCTGGCCCCTCTGTCCCCCTCAGACTCATGCACATCTGTGTAGGGAGGAGGCTGCTCCGGTGCTGAGCCTGATGGTCTGTGTGTGTGACTGTCCCTGCCAGTCCCAGGGCCCTGGGTCCCTCGGGGTGCAGGTTTGTTCCTCCCCCCAGGTCCCTGTGTGAGTGGAGACGTCTGGACACGTGGCAGCCCTACCCTCTCTTCTCTCCCCCCCAATCTCATGCTTACCTCACTCCCTTAGGATGACAGTCCTTGTGACAGTAAGGTTTAATGGAAAATGTAGGAAATAAATTGATAGAAATGCATTAGTAGAAATAATTCCAAATAGTTTAATAAAAAAAATAAGGATCACATTGTCAAATTTGTAGACATCTTTTGTGAGATTCAAAGTACATATTGTAACAATGATGTAAGTTTTGATATATATTCTTCCATATTTAACTACTGTGACTTTATTTTCCAATTCTCTAGCAGTCCTAGATCTGTGGAACTGGGGAAATCCCAAGTTCATTTCCACAAATAGTCAGATGTCCATGGCAGCCTCTCTTCAGTGTGAGAGTCCTGAGATAGTCAAAAATATCATTATAAAAGTTGTTGAATTTTTACTTCATATCTGTCATAATATTAGGAACAAAAACAAATAAATTGAAATTTAACAATAAGGATTTTGAAATTTCATCTTAGTTACAAAATAATCATTAATTATAATGATTTCATACAATATTTAATACATACTGAGTGAACACTAAAATCAGTATGTAATATTACTGTCACATAATCATAAAAATGTAACCCTATGATGACTGCATTAAAATGGCATAATTTGTGGAAGATCCTCAAATAACTTAAGTTTTCTCTCACTGAGTCTCACCCAGGCTGACAGGGCAGTGGGACATGAGCAACTTGGGCACCATCAGCATTAGTTGTCATGATTCAGAAAATGAATAGTTTAACTATGGCGCTTTCTCAAGTCTAACATGAGCCTTGACATCTGAAAACTCTGAAGTGTGAGTGGATTCTCCCCTGCAAACGGCTGGGGGAAGATACCTGCAGTCTGGGAGGAACGATCCTGCTGTTGTATTGAGTCTCTCTCCTGAGGTTGTCCCCATGGCAGGGCAGAGGGCGTCCCGGCGTCTCACTCCATGGTCGGGGCTCATGGGGCCACCTCTGAGCACTCACAGCACTTTCCACCCCGTCCTGTGCCGCCTCAAGTGCAGAGCAGGGCCTCGGGGCTGGGCTATTTGAGCTCTGGAGCTGGCGTCCGCATGTTGGACACTGTCCAGATTCCAGTCTTCAGGGACCTTCCTCAAGAGGGACAAGTGCCCTCTTTGAGTTGACCGTGTTAATGGGCATCATCCAGTACCACATCTCAGGGAGCAATTACTGCACTGAGGTTGTCAGAGGCAATTTCCTTAGTTGTTCACACCTCTGTGGACAGGACGCAGCTCCTCCTCCTCCAGCCTCCATCACCCTCCACTGACCAGTCCAGGGGGACCAGGTTGTGGGCCTTGTGATGAGCCACGTCCAAAGGGCTCTGGAAAGTCACTGTCACCCACTGTGTGCCCTCCATGGGGAGACCTGGGAGATGGGTGTGAGGGGGATGGAGAAATGTGGAGGCGGGGGGGGGGAGGAAAACCAAGAAAAATGTGAATATGTTCATGTTACTAAATATTTTTATTTAAATGCCATTTTATTCTCCGCACCTATAAATGTGATACAACCTGAGTCCTCGTGTTTTACTAAATCTTGTGTTTCTCTTACAATTTGGGAGCCTCCCGAGGGCTACTGTCTTTCTCTTGTCCACTTCCTGGTCTGTGTCTTGGGCTCTGAGACAGCAGTGGGGGGACCCTATCCCAGGGGTGTCCCCCGCATGCTCACACCCACCGGGGCAGGGTGCACGGACAAGGGGCTACTTGGGAGGGAGACGGGGCAGTCCTGGGCCACATGCCCAGTCCTGCCCCGGGCCCGGTGTCCGCCAGGCCCAGCCTACGGCTGCTTCAGCAAGATGGTGCCCGCCCCGGGGGGGTGGGCTGAGCTGGACACCCTGGGGTGGGGGGAGGGAGACACCGCTCAGGAGCTGCCGCCGGCTCCTGACCCCCAAAGTCTCCAACCCCGTCGAGGACCCGCCCGCCCCGGGGCCGCTGGAGACACCGGGTTCCAGACCCGAGGGCCACACTCCGCCCCGTGTGCCCGGCGGGGTCAGCCTGGCCCGTCCACAGGCCGCTCGGGCTCCGGCGCCTCCCCGGCCCCGCGTCCACCCGCCCCGCGGCCAGCGGCTGCCGTGCAGGCGCCGGGGTCTCGCCCGATGGCGCCCAAAAGCGGGCGCTGCCCCAGGCGCGCAGGCAGCTCCGGCCAGCGGTCGTGGTCACCCCCGGTCACCGCGCGGCTGGGCGCACGGGTCAGGGGTGCTCGTGCGGGGTCCCTCCTGGCCCGGGGCGGCATCCGAGCCGGAGTGTCCCCCGCTCCGGGGTCCGGACCGCGCCCCGCTCTGAGGTGCGGGCCGGGCCTCGGGCCGCCTCGGCCAGCAGGGACGCAGGATGGACCCGAGCCTGCGCCTGGACGGGCGTCGGATTCTCTGCCCGCCACTGCAGTGCCAACGGCGCCTCTTTCCCTCAGCCTCAGCATCCCCGTCCAGGACGCGTGCGCGCGGTCCCCCTCTCTCCTCAGAGCCTGTCCTGTTCTCCTCACCGGCGCCGGCTCCAGCCTCAGGCCGCAGCCCCGCCCCCTCCCGGGCTCCTCCCCTCAGCCGCCGGGGCGGAGCCTCTCGGGCTGCCCGGCCCCCAGCCCCATAGGACCACGTCGCAACCCTGCGTCTGATTGGGCCGGGTCCGTCTGCCCAGGCGCCTGATTGGTCCAAGCCCCGCCCTGGAAGTGCGGCTCTCCATAAAAGGGCCCTGAGGCGCCAGGGCAGGAGCAGCTCGTGGGGGAGCTAGGAGGGAGGCCGCGACCCCCCAACGTGGGCAGCTCCAGGAAAGGGGTTCAGGGGTTCCGGACACCGCCTGATGCCCCGGGTCCGGCCAGATCCTCCTGCGCCCGGGCCCAGCTCAGAGCCTGGACCTGCCTCAGCCTGTACCGCTGCCCAGAGATGCCGGCCTCGCCCCCTTTCCTCGGGGGAGTGTCCAGGGCCCCGCCTGTCCCCTCTGTCCCCCTCAGACCCATGCACATTTCTGCAGGGAGGAGGCCGCTCCTGGGCCGAGCTGGACGGTCTGTGCATGTGGCTGTGCCTGCCGGTCCAGGGCCCCGGGTCCCCCGGGTGCAGGTTTGTTCCTCCCCCCAGGCCCGTGCGTGTGTGGGGACGCCTGGACACGGGACAGTCCTGCCCACTCCCCTCCCCACAATCTCACCCTCTCCTCACTTTGTGGGTGATGCAGGGGCAGGCCCTGTGGAGGCAGGATTTTTAGGAGAATATAGTAATATAAAATTATTGCCACACATTGGTGGGGATAATTCCAGAAATTTCATGAATACACAAAAATAAATCAGGGTACGTGGTGGTGAAAAATGTTGACATCTGTCAAGTGACCTTAAATACATCTTTAAAATGGATAAAATAACTTGACATATCTCCTCCCAGCCCTGATTAAATACTGTGACTCATTTTACAATTACACCGACAATCCCTGAGTGTGGATTTGGGGAAAAATCCCAAATTTACGTCCACAAATAGACCGATGTTAGTGCCAGAGCCATGAAGACGTCAACAGTGTCGCTGACAAGTTATTCAATTTCTACCTGACTCATCTGTTATCATGTTCAGGAGAAAAGGCATAACATTCTGAATCGAACAATAGTGTAATTTTTAATTCCCTCTGGAATGTCTTCCTCACCATCCAATTCTGTTAATTCTTGTTATTTTATTCAGTACCCAGAACACACTGAGTGTGCTGGTGCTCATCCCAGGTGTGCAGCAGAAATTGTCACGTCTCCCATAAGTCACAATCTTCTAATATGCTCATTGTATTAAAAGTCAGTATCTTTGATAATTGCTGCAAGAGAGTGATTCTGGCGCTTCAGATATTTTGCATGAACGAGAGTCGAGGCTGCGCAGAGCAGCTCACGCTGGGACAGCTGCTGGTGCATTTAAAGAACCACTGCCAGTTTGAAGAGCTTCCTTTTGTCCGTGCAGACTGCAAGGAGAGGGTGCTGCGGAGAGACCCGCGCGACCACGTGGACAAGGCCTGCAAGTACTGAGAGGCCACGTGCACGCACTGCAAAAGCCAGGTCCCCAAGGTCACGCTGCAGAAACACGAGGACACCGAGTGTCCCTGCATGGTGGTGTCCTGCCCTCACAAGTGCAGCGTCCAGACGCTCCTGAAGCGCGAGTTGAGTGCACACTTGTCAGAGTGTGTCAATGCCCCCAGCACCTGTAGTTTAAGCGCTATGGCTGCGTTTTTCAGGGGACCAACCAGCAGATCAAGGCCCATGAGGCCAGCTCTGCCGTGCAGCACGTCAACCTGCTGAAGGAGTGGAGCAGCTCCCTGGAGAAGAAGGTCTCCCTGCTGCAGAACGAGAGTGCGGAGAAGAATAAGAGCATCCAGAGCCTGCACAACCAGATCTGCAGCTTTGAGGTCGAGATCGAGAGGCAGAAGGAGACGCTGCGCAACAACGAGGCCAAAATACTTCACCTACAGGAGTGATAGACAGCCAGGGGGAAAAGCTGAAAGAGCTGGACAAGGAGATCCGCCCCTTCCGGCAGAACTGGGAGGAAGCCGACAGCATGAAGAGCAGAGTGGAGTCCCTGCAGAACCGGGTGACCGAGCTGGAGAGCGTGGACAAGACTGCGGGGCAGGCCGCCAGGAACACAGGCCTGCTGGAGTCCCAGCTGAGCCGGCACGACCAGATGCTGAGCGTGCACGACGTCCGCCTGGCCGACATGGACCTGCGCTTCCAGGTGCTGGAGACCGCCAGCTACAACGGCGTGCTCATCTGGAAGAGCTGCGACTACAAGCGGCGGAAGCAGGAGGCCGTCATGAGCACGCACCTGTCGCTCTTCTTCGTCATCATGTGCGGCGAGTACGACGCGCTGCTGCCCTGGCCCTTCAAGCAGAAGGTGACGCTCATGCTGATGGACCAGGGCTCCTCCCGGCGCCACCTGGGCGACGCCTTCAAGCCGGACCCCAACAGCAGCAGCTTCAAGAAGCCCACCGGGGAGATGAACATCGCCTCCGGCTGCCCGGTCTTCGTGGCCCAGACCGTGCTGGAGAACGGGACCTATATCAAAGACGACACCATTTTTATTAAAGTCATAGTGGATACTTCGGACCTGCCCGACCCCTGAGGAGCCCAGAGCGGCGCGCGCAGAAGGCAGCTCCCAGGGGCGGAGCCGGTCCCCGCCGAGGGTCCTCGCGCTCAGGGGAGGCCCGGGGGGCGGAGGAGCGGCAGACGGTGGTCACGGGCCGGCGGAGGAGCCATGCGTGAGGTCACACCTGGCACGTCTCCTAATAGACTAGCAACACTTCACTCTGGAGAATTATTTATCCTTCCGCCAGATAAATTCTGCTGTCAGAGAAGGTTTCCATTTCCATTTTCAAAGATCTAGTTAATTAAGGTGGAAAACATAGATGCTAACCCAAAGGACCATGATTTTCTTCCTTAAATTTGAATGCCAAAAAGAAAAACACACTCACTCACATCCGGGGATAGCTGGACATGGCAGCATGTTTAGTAAAAGAACAATTTATGAAATAATAATGCAATTCTGATATATTCAGTGCAATCTTGTTTTAAATGTAGTATATTGTCTATTTTTAAGGCCTCAAAAAAAAGTCAGTATCTATGAGCATCGTAAATTACAAGAGAATGTGTTTTCTCTCACCGAGCCTCACCCAGGCCGACAGGGCAGAGGGACATGATGACTTGGGCCCCGTCAGCATCAGTTGTCGTGATTTACAAAGTGAATAGTTTAACTGTGGCACATTCTCATATCTAAAATGAAGCTTGATCTGAAAACCCTCAAGTATGAGTGGATTCTCCCCTGCAAACAGCTAGGGGCAGATACCTGCAGTCTGGGGGGAAGTTCCCGCTGCCGTGTTGAGTCTGTGTCCTGAGGTTGTCCCCATGGCAGGACAGAGGGCGTCCCGGCCTTTCACTCCATGGTCGGGGCTCATTGGGAGCCTCTTAGCACTCACAGGATGTTCCACCCCATCCTGCGCCACCTCATGGACAGAACAGGGCCTCAGGGCTGGGCTATTTGAGCTCTGCAGCTGGTGTCCGTGTGTTGGACACTGTCCAAGATCCATCCATCAAGTGACTTTCCTCCAGAGGGACAAGAGCCCTTCTGCAGGTCACTGTCTTAATTGGCGTCACCTTATGGCTCATCCCAGTGATCATTAGTGCCCTGAGTGTGTCAGAAGCCATTTCCTTAGTTTTTACCCCAGTGAGGACAGGACCTGGTCCCTCCTCAGGCCCATCACCCCCTGACCTCCACGGGGACTGTTGTTGCCCCATGGTCAGAGCCAGGATGAGCCCAGCTACAGGGAGCAGGAAAGTCGCCGCCACCCACGAGCACCCTCCTGGGCCTGGCAGGTGTTGGGTGATGTGCTGTGGGTAGGAGGGGCCGAGTGGGGGACAGGGAGAGCAGGACAATGAGCAGACACCCCAAACTGGGAGGAGACTGGGCAGAGGCTTGATCCCCTGAAGTGCGAGTGTTGGCGCCGCAGCTACTCTCCCTGTCCTGATGCTCCCGCCGGCCCCTCTAGTGCCTGAGAGTCTGACTTGCTGCTGACCTCGCGTGAACATCGCCTTCATGTGGACAGTCCTGCCCGCCTGACATGGGGTGGACACGACTGGGTTAGGGTCCCCTGGGGGGCGGGTGTCTGGCTCTGCCTGTGCCACCGAACTCTGGGGATCCCCGTGTGTGCCATTTAGGGGGACAGACGCCGTGCCACGTCTGCCCGCTCATGTGCCCACATGTCCCCCAGCCTTGGCCTTGCAGATGACACATGCCTACCCCTGGGGGATCCTGCCTCTGGGCACTGTGACCACCGATGCTCTGGATGTCCTAGACCACCCGGGAGTCAACACTCACTTCTTCCTGCTCTGCCTGCGTGGTAGGGGCAGGCGGGGTCAGCACTGGGCGGGGAGTCCTTTAGGCCTCAGGGAGAAGGTTGTGGGGGCTTGAGGGACTGGGGTGCTGCTCATGCGGGTTGTGGGGGATCCCGCGTCCTCACATAAACTCTTCTGGTTGAAACACCTCAGCCCATGAAGAGAATGGTCAGTCCTTCCTGCTCACCCTGGCTGAGAAAGCTTCTCAGCCCAGGAACACATCCCACATTTAATCTCTCCAGACACAGATTCGAGTCTGTCCACTGTGTGGACCCCAGTGTCCAGCACCCACTGAGGGAAGGGTATATGGTGGAAAGTGTGGGCTGAGTGTGAGGAGCTGGCGCGTCATCACCGGCAGCTCTCAGAGGTCCCAGGAAGCAGCAGAACCGCGTCTGCCCAGCTTATTAGACCTTAGAACTGAATAATGACACTTTCACGCCCTGGACTCTGCTGGCCCCTCAGGATGAACCCATCCTGGGATGGGAACAAACACATCCATGCGGGGGTCAGGATGTGCCAGCGAGCTCGGAGCAGGGTCTGGACCTGAATCCACCTGCCCGCGACTCTGCAGGCACTGGGTGTCCTCCCTAGAGAGTGTCCGCCTAGGCCTGGCCGTTGTCTGGACTGGGGTGCTGCTCCCTGTTGTGATGGGTACACACGTGTGTGGATGGACACTTGCCCTTGTCAGGAGTGTGGGGTGCACGTGGCTTCTCCCCACATAGGGCCTGTGCTCAAGCGGTTTCTGAGGCCCAGGAGCGCTCTAATGTGGAGGGGCAGCTTGTTTATTACCCATGGGGTTCCCTGTCCTTGAATTGTGGAGGCAGAAGGGTGTTCACATGGGTGTTCCGTGGAGTGCACATGGGGCACTGCACACATAGAGGGGCAGAAATGGAACCCCAAAACAAGACGGCAAAGACATGACAAATGGCGATTATTACCATGACCCCACATCGCCCAACTTGGGAGGTCAAATCCTCTTCTCAACAGAGTCTAGAGGCTTCACTCAAAGCCAAGACAGAAAGTGTGTAAAGGCTGTGGCCTGAGAGTGATGGAGGCCCAGGAGGGAGACACCTGTCATTAGGGTCGTTCATGGAAAGATGAGCAACTTGGGGGACTTCCCCACACAGATTCTACTCTGAAATCTCAATGGACTCGGTCTGGTCATTAACATGCATGTTATAAGAGAAATATTGTCTAGACTGAGTCTGTTATGATCCGTCAGGCGTGTTTGGAGACACCGTGTCCCGCAGCAGAGAGGACACGTGAGGGAGGAGCCTCCCCCAGCTCATGTTCTCAGGGTGGGTGAGCAGCCGTGAGGCCCCGGGTTTACAGCACAGAAGCTGCTGGAAAATAAAAGTTACAAGTATTGCCTGCTTTACTTTTCATAATATAAAAAGTGACATAATTGCAAACATACCAGAAAGTGGGGAAGATGACCTGGTGCAGGACATCAACACCAACCTTGTGAACCCCTCACATGCGGACTCCTAAAAATAAACACAAGAGCAACGAGTGTATTAAAAATTATAAAAATTAATTGACAAAACATAGTTCTTCAAAAATAGTTCACATTTTTTTTTAAAAGCATGCTTATAATGGACTCTAATCAAAGCAGAACACCGTATAAATGACCATGAAATAGAGGTTTCAATCATAGACTCCGATTCTTTTCTATTTTTAGTAATTTTTTATATATTTTTACATCATTCTTCATTTTTTGCACAATGTATGCTTTCTCATCTCAGGTGTAGTCCCTGTGAGATCCCAGCACCCACTCAACTGCGAGCATCACTGCCGTCCCCTGTGCCCTTCCCACCCAGTTTGATCCTGCTCCCTTGTCCCCATTGTAGTGAGTCTGGTTTATAGTCGCCTGTTGGTGTTGATTTTTACTTTATTATAATTACTTTTTTTTCCTGTTCTCTTATTTGGATCCTCTACGTTCCTACTATGAGTGAGACCATCTGGTATTTTTCTTTTTCTGTCTGGCTTATTTCACTGAGCATGATCCCTTCCAGCTCCATCCGTGTTGCTGTGAATGGCATGAGTTTATCTTTTTGATTGCTGAGTAATATTCCATTATGTGTATAGACCACACCTTCTTGATCCAGTCATTGATGAGGGGGCATCCGATGTGGAGAAAAACGAACTCTCCTGCACTGCTGGTGGGAGTGCAAACTGATCCAACCACTATGGAGAGCTGTGTGGAGATTCCTCAAACTGATAAAAATGGAGCTTCCATATGATCCAGCAATCCCACTCCTAGGGATCTACCCAAAGGACAAAAACACATTAATAATTCAAAAGTACGCCTGTACCGCTAGTTTATTGCAGCACTGTTTACAATAGGTAGGCTATGGAAACAACCCAGATTCAGATTAAGAAACTCCCTCCCATCTGTGGGGTATTCATTTCAAGTGCAATTCCTACTTGACTTTTGAATAGAAGAATGAATTTCTCTTGGAGGATGTTGCCCCATTACGAATCGTGAGGGTTGGGGGGCCCCGCATTCTGTCTCCCCTTCCCTTCCCTCCACAAGGCGGGGTCCTCAGTGGAGACACACACAGGGGCTGTGGGTACTGAGTGCCCAGAACTGGGGTCCCGTGACTGTGTACTCCCAAGGACAAACCCCTTTACAACTGCTTGATTTCAAGTAAATGTGGGAAGATGAGTGAGTTCTAGAACACTCATTCATATACCAGCCATAATATTTAAAAAAAACTAGGATTCATATATTGAATGTCAAACAGATATGCATTTTCAAAAATGGCTGCATTATTTCAGGAAATATATTTTTTAAAGATTTATTTATTTATTTACACAAGCACTGGGTACAGTCAGAAGTGCGGGAGGGTGAGAGAATTCAACAGCCCCAGAGCAGGGAGCAGAGCAGGCAGACTGAGAAAATACACTGCTGAGGGGAGCAGCGGGTGCAGCAGGAGAGGTCTGCATGCCATGTGGAACCCTCGCCGGCGACCGGGATCGAACTAGCACTGCAGTGACTGTAGGCAGCTTCGCAAATCAGTGTTCAACTGTTGTGCCACCTGGGAGGCCCAGGAAATATATTTTTGAAGAATAGAAAAATGTTAAAATTTGTCAAAGGTAATCTGTAATGAAAAGTCTTATTTACTTTAAAATGGTGACGGTAATAGTTAGAGGAAAATCTAAATAACTTTTGGATTCCTGAATGTAGATGGTGTAATTAATTTAGGAAAACAGTGATATCTCACAAGCTGATGTACTGGCCCTTCATCAGTCTCCCCACAGCTGACTTCATGGCTTGGTTCCTCAGACTGTATATGACGGGATTAAAAGTGGGGGGCACCACCGTGTAGAACATAGAAATGACCAGGTCAGATACAGACAGGGTCACTGAGGCCAGCTTCAGATAAGCAAAGCATCCAGTGGAGATAAACAGCACCAAAACCAGCAGGTGGGGAAGGCAGGTGGAGTAGACTTTGTCCTTCCCTTCTGTGGATGGGATCTTCCTGACAGCAGAGAAGATGTGGGCATAGGAAATGACAATGAAAATAAAACAACACATACCCAAAACCACACTAATGAGAATGGAGAAAAGTTTGTTCATCAAATTTCCTGAGCAGGAAATAGCCAATAACTGGGGGATGTCACAGAAGAACTGGTGGACGATGTTGGACCCACAGTAGGACAAGGAGAAGGTTCCAGCTGTGAGGATCACAGCATGGAGTCCCCCCACCCAGCCAGGACACAGCTGTCAGCTGCACACACCTCTCCCTGCTCATGATGACCTCATAGAGCAGGGGGTGGCAGATGGCAGCATAGCGGTCAAGGCTCATCACTATTGAAAGGGTCATCTCTGCACCTGCCGAATAAATCATCATGAAGAGCTGAATGACACAACCCGGGAAGGAGATGGAGCTGCTGTGCCTCAGAGAGTTGGCAATGGACTTGAGGACCATGGCTGAGATGAGGCAGAGGTCCAGGAAATACAGACCCCCATAGGAAGAAGTACATGGGGTTGTGGAGGTGCCGGTCCACATTGGAGATGAGGACGATGAGCCCATTCCCCAGTAGGGCACACAGGTTGACCAGGGAGAAGAGCAGCGGGTGCAGAAAGCCCATGGTCCCCTGGGTGGGGAACCCGAGGAGGATGAATTCTGCCACTGCTGTGAGATTGATCACCCCTGGAGCCGTCATCTGTATAGAAGAGGAAAGAGCAGCAAAATCTTAATTCTTCCAATATTGAAATTAGAATGGGTTATCAATACAAGATAATAACTGAATCTATTTTCTATATAATTATTCCTTCCAGTTCTATGGACACTAATATCATCTATGTCTGCTGTTTCATTCAACCCATTTATTACCACCTCATGTGAATGTCATTATTACATTCTCCACATAAGTCTTGAAAATTGATGAAAACTGAAAATTTTATCTGTCCCCTACAAAACTTGAACAAATTAGAATCTCGTATTTGTCAAAAATCTCAACAGAGCTCCCACGCTACACTCCTCGCTCCAGTTGCCCTGCTCCTGCCTCCTGCCCAGGCCCCAGCGTCTCCGCCCAGCACACCTCCCAGAGGTTGTCCAGGGCACATTCCCAGAGGACACGTGACCATGCCCAGCCCCTCCCCACCCTGGAGAGCCTGTCCCTGCTCCTCCAGCACAGCCCTGGTCTGGGGAGGCCCCACAGGGATGGGTGTGAAGGGAGATGGGGTGTGCACGTCCCTGTTTTCCTGCTCGCCAGGACCCGACACTGTCTTATAACTGAATGATCTGGGATCAGCGTTCCCGTGTGGCGTTTCCTGATGCCTCCTCTGTCAGATTCCTGCACCTGTGGCCTCACTGCTGCCTCCTGGTCCGTCCCCTCATTTCCTCATCTCCCTGCCCATGACTCCCCACATCTGAGGACCCAGAGACCAAGTTTCCTGCAGAGTCTCATCCTGGGTGATGCCCACACATCCCACCTGCAGGATGGGCTCGTCCACCCCGGGTCCCTCCCAGCCCCTCTGTCCCCCTCAGACTCATGCACATTTGTGCAGGGAGGAGGCCGCTCCAGGGCTGAGCCGGATGGTCTGTGCGTGTGGCTGTCCCTGCCGGTCCCAGGGCCCTGGGTCCCGGGTGCATGTTTGGTCACCCCTGAAGCCATCACTGCATGAAAGTCTAGAGGAATAAAACTCCAGGACCATCTGCCAGTGTCTGACCCACGGTGTCTCTCTGCAGGTGACCAGCACTGTCCTTCCCCACTAACCTCTTTCTGTGCTCTGTGCAGCATCTCCCCCGCAGGGATCTCTGCTCCTGCTCTGCTCGGCCTCTCCAGCTTCAGTGACCCACAGGTGCCGCCACTGTCCATGCCGCCTGTGGGAGATGCCGATGGACAGAGAATTCAATTGACCTCATCCCCTTAAGCAGTCTCCTCCCATCTCACCACGTCCCATGCAAGGGCACCCCTGAAACCCTGACACAGCCCCTCTACTGCCGTCCCCAGGCCCCAGTCAGCACACATCCCAAGAGGGAGACCCCCACCAGCCTCATGAATATGAATGGTCAAGGATGCCCCAAATTAGCCTGTGGAGTCTCAGCTCCCAGTCCTCGCAAAACACTGTCCAGTTGCAGCTCCATGCGCACATTTTGGGACCAAGTGGACAGTGATGGCCCCGAGATTCTTCTTGGTCGGCACCCATGTCCCTCATCACGGCAGCGGGTGGGGTGTCCCCGCCCTGTGTCTCCATCTGAGGACCGTCTGGCCCTCATCTCTGCTCGTATGTGCTGAGAGGGTGACCTCCCGTCCTGCCCTCCCGGTCATTGTCCTGTCCCTCCCCCACCCCAGGAACGGAGGTGGATTCTCCTGCAGCTAATTCCCATGGTCACAGCTGCTGTCCCTCCTGCAGGATGGGCTCGTCTACCCCCGGGTCCCTCCCGGGCCCTCTGTTCCCCTCAGACTCCTGCACATCTGTGCAGGGAGGAGGCCGCACTGGGGATGAGCTGGACTGTCTGTGCATGTGGCTGTCGCTGCTGGTCCCAGGGCCCCGGGTCCCCTGGGTACAGGTTTGTTCCTCCCCCCAGGCCCGTGCATGAGTGGGGACGTCTGGACACGGGGCAGCCCTGCCTGCTCTGCTCCTCGTCTCATTCCACTTAAAGCAGGAATTTTGGGAGCATGTAGTAACATAAAACAATTGCAACACATTGTTAGGAATAATGCCAAATAATTTAATGAAAATAAGGATATAAATCGGGATACATGTTGGTCAAGAATTTTGACATCTGGGCCTCCCCGGTGGTGCAGCGTTTGAGCGCTGGGTTGCGAAGCTGCCCACAGCCTCTGCAGCGCCGCTTCGATCCCCGGCTTCTCCCTGGCCACCGGAGGAGGGTCCCACATGGCGTGCAGACCTCTCCTGCTGCCCGCTGCTCCCCTCAGCAGTGTCCTTCGGTCCCTCTGCCTGCTCTGCTCCCCGCTCTGGCTCTGGTGAATTCTCTCACCCTCCCACGCTTCTGACTGTACCCAGTGCTTGTATAAATAAATAAATAAATAAATAAATGTTAAAAAAAAAGAATTTTGACATCTGTTTAGTGTTTTGTATACAAATTTAAAATGAAGTTTTTTGACATCTATCTTCTCCTGACCCTGTTTAAATACTGACTTTGTTTTACAAAATCGCTAACAATCCCTGAGTGAGGGAGTTGGTGAAAAATCCCAATTCACGTCCATAAATAGTCACACGTCCCTGCCAGCCTCACGTTCATGTCAGGGCCATGAAGTGGTCAACCTGGTGCTGTAAGAGTTATTAATTTTCTACTTGACTCTTCTCTGTCATACTATTTAGGATGAAAAGGCATAACGTTCTGAATTTAACAATATGTAATTTTAATTTCCTCTGGATTTTCTTTGTTTTAATTTTTATTTATACAAGAACCCGGGTACAGGCCAGAGGTGCAGGGGTGAGAGGATTCCCCAGAGACAGAGTTGGGAGCAGAACAGGCAGAAGGACTGAAACACACTGCTGAGGGGAGCAGCG
The DNA here is from genome assembly GCF_014898055.3 of Talpa occidentalis. Taxonomy (NCBI): domain Eukaryota; kingdom Metazoa; phylum Chordata; class Mammalia; order Eulipotyphla; family Talpidae; genus Talpa; species Talpa occidentalis. Next base: position 13,181,375 of record NW_023601851.1, on the reverse strand, counting down.
GGGAGACAGGGGGGTCTGCTGTGCCTCCTCTGGACTTTCTTTGCTACAATCTAATCTCATTAATTGTTGTGATTTTGTTCAGTACAAAAACATACTCAGTGTCCTGAATGCTAAAATCCAGGTATGAAGCAAAAACCGTCACATCTCCCAAAATCAAAATCATCTAATGTGATCAATGTATTAAAAGTCAGTATCTTTGATCATCTTAATATATATATATATATATATATTTTTTTTTTTTCTGTCATTGAGTCTCTCCCCAGGCTGATAAGGCAGTGGGACATTTTGTGACTTGTGCTCATTTAGAATTTGTTAGCTTGTATTAATTTTAAAACAAGTGGTTTAATGACAGAGCTTTCTCAAGTCTAAAAATGAGGCTTGACATCTAAAATATTTCAAGTGTGAGTGGATTCTCCCGTGCAAACATCTGGGGCAGATAACTGCAGTCTGGGGGGAACGATCCCACTGCCGTGTCCTGTCTCTCCCCTGAGGTTGTCCCCATGGCAGGACAGAGGGCGTCCTGGCCTCTCACTCCATTGTCGGGGCTCGGGGGAGCCTCTGAGCCCCCACAGGATGTCCCACCCCATCCTGCACCACCTCATGGACAGAGTAGGGCCTCAGGGCTGGGCTATTGGAGCTCTGGAGCTGGTGTCCATGTGTTGGACACTGTCCAGATTCCAACCCTCAGGGACCTTCCTCCCGAGGAACAAGTGCTTTTTTTCAGGTCACTGTCTTAATTGTGTCATCCTGTGGCACATCCCAGTGATCATTAATGCCCTGAGTGTGTCAGAGGTGATTTCCTTAGTTTTTACCCCTGTGTGGCCAGGACCGTGGTTCCTCCTCAGGCCCCAGCACCTCACCTGACTGCTGCGGGGACCGGGGGCTCCTGTCGTCAGAGCCAGGATGAGCCCCGTCCACAGGGAGCAGGAAAGTTGCCGCCATCCTCGTGCGCCCTCCTGGACCTGGTATGTGGGGGGAGGCACTGGCGGGGGCGGGAGGGCAGCGTGGGGGACAGGCTGAGCAGGACAACGAGCAGACACCAGGACCTGGATGAGACAGGGCAGAAGTCGGATCCCTGAAGTGCGAGTTGTTGGTGCTGCAACAAGATCCCCATCCTGACGCTCCTGCCGGCCCCTCCAGTGCCTGAGAGTCTGACTTGCTGCTGACCTCGCGGGGAGGTCACCTTCATGTGGACAATCCTGCCTGGGGCGTGGGGTGGACACAGCCAGGCTGGGGTGCCTTGGGGGGCTGAGGGTGCGGGCGGCCGGGAGGGAGGGCGTGGTCCGTGTCTGCCTCTGCTGCCCAAGCCCGGGCCAGCAGCCGGGGGGACCCATGGGCAGCCGTGTGGAGGGAGGACAGGGCTCACTGGCACTGAGGCATGCAGGGGGCAAGGAGCCTCCTCCAGACAAGCGGCCGGAAGGAATCTCTCTCTGGCATTGTCGCCAACCGGACAGTGGTCAGCGCAGAGCTGGCCACCCTGGGGTAGTTGCATGGACTGTGAGGCCGGGTGTGGAGGGACACGGAGTGACCAAAGTCCATGTCCTCCTCTAACAGGAGTGACCCCTTCATGTGCGTCCCGTCTGGGACTGCGGGACGAGAGGACACACAGGACAGTCCCTGAACCTCCCCGAGGCATGTTCACCTTTGACTGAAATGTGAATATTTGTGTCCTAAGGGCTCTGCAAGGCGGAAGCGGCCCCGAGGGCAGGAGGGATGGGGTCAGGGGTGTCCACTTGGAGCCCGGGGCTGGCCGAGACCTGGGTGAGGGACACGCACTGCCTGGCGGGGATGGGCCGTGGCCTCAGAGGCGAGGGTGCCTGGTGCTTTTCCCAACTCCGGGGATCCCTGTGGGCATGTTTAGGAGGACACATTGTGGCCCTGTGTCCATCCCCCTTGGCCTCGAGGACGACCCATGCCCCGTCCCTGGGGGATCCGGCCTGTGGCCATTGTGACCCCTAATGCTCTGGGACTCTGAGACCCCAGGGAGATGACACCCCCTTTGTCCTGCTTCTCATGGTTGCCGGGGAAGGTGCCGTCATCACCTCAGGCATGGTGTCCTTTAGGGGCTCAGCGAGAAGGTCGTTGGGCGATGGAGGACCTGGGGTGGTTCATGTGGTGATCGCGGGGACCCCGTGTCCTCACGAAAACTTTTCTAGCTGAAACTTCTCAGCCAGTGAAGAGAATGTCCATCCTTCCCTCTGTCCTGGCTGCACAGTGTCCAGCCCCGGTGCCCACGTGTGTGTGTCAGAAAACAGACCCAGGTGCTCTGTCACCCCAGAGGCCCTGGGGGGAGACAGGGGACAGCGAGCAGGAGGGATGGATAGGATCCGTTTGCCACAGTCAGACGCCGCAGGAAATGACGAGACAGGATTCATTCAGGACACACAGATTCGATCAAATGATGAAATCAAAAGAAGCATCAGGAATACAGGAGATTTTATGCAGCGCAACCGGCATCTGAATCGTGGTCACTGGCTCGGCAGCGGGGCTGCTTCAACCTCAGTCGTAATTGTGAGAGGCTGTGGCCTCCTGACCTGCGAGGAAAGTGTCTCTGGGGGCCTGAGGCCGTGTTGGGTTGGGGTATCCTTCCTGTTGTTGCATTTGTGAGGTTTTGTGTACTTTGGACGCTCGCCCTAGCCAGGCGTGTGATGTGCACACAGCTTCCCCTGGAGCAGGAGTCTGTTTTGCGATGGCGTCTTCTGGACCACTGGAGATCAATAGTGTGGTGGGGCCACTTGTTTTTGCCGGTTTCTCTGTCCTTGGCCTTGTGTCCCCAAGTCCACCTGTGGGAAGGTGTCCAGTAGGGCTGCCCTGTGTTCTTTCTGGTGTTTTATGGTTTTGTCTTATCCAGACTTTAACCATGAAACCTACTCTGCATCAGTAATTCTAGGGGCAGCACAGGTCCACGCCACAGGGAGTGATCACCTGTGAGTGGGGAGCAATCATGGACTGGACACACCAGGAGGTGAGGGAGGGAGAGAAAGGGCCTCACATCTCTTCCTCCGTGCAACCTTCCTTCAAGTGCAGTTTCTTTTTTTTTTTTTTTTTTGAACAGAAGTGTGACTGTCTCTTAGAGGAAGATGCCCCATTAGGAATGATGAGGGGTGGGGAACCCCCACTCAGCAGTCTCCCCCTCCACAAGGGCAGGACCCTCAGTGGACACACACATAGACTGAGGGAACCAATGCCCAGGACTGGGGTCCCTTCCCCAGGGTCTCCCCAGGATGACACCCCTTTACCAGTTTCATTTCACATAAATGCTGGTGATGTGTGAGTTCTAGAACATTCTTTCTACAGCATGTACATGTTTTTAGTCCTGAGCTGGATTCAGTTTGTAAACATCACAGAGGGAGGGGTTTGGCAAAGGATTGCAATATTTTTGGAAACTACACCTTATGGAAGAATATGAGAATAAATTTCTGCCAAAGTATTAAAACCTAATGACAGGAGTCATTGCATTGTAATGATGACGTATCAAAATTAGAGGGAGAATCTGTATAAAAGACAAAGTATAATTGTACAATGTGATATCTCATTTGATGGGAAATGGACCCTTGATCAGTCTCCCCACAGCCGACTTCATGACTTGGATCCTCAGTCTGTATATGACGGGATTAAAGTTGGGGGGCACCACCGTGTGGAACATAGAAATGATCAGGTCAGGCATCGACGGAAACTCTGAAGTCGGCTACAGAAAATCAAAGCATGCCATGCAGAGAAATAGCACCACAACCAGCAGGTGGGGAAGGCAGGTGGAGTAGGCCTTGGGTTTCCTTTCTGTGGATGGGATCTTCCTGACAGCAGAGAAGATGTGGGCAAAGGAAATGACGATGAAAATGAAACAGCAGAAATCCAACACCACACCAATGACAGTGGGGATAAGTTAATTGATTAAATTTCCTGAGCAAGAAAGAGCCAATAGCTGGGGGATGTCACAGAAGAAATGGTGGACCACGTTGGACCCGCAGTTGAACAAGCAGAAGGTTCCAGCTGTGAGTATCAAAGAGATGACACACCCACCCAGCCAGGACACAGCTGTCAGCTGCACACACCTGTCCCTGCTCATGAGGATGTCATAGTGCAGGGGTGGCAGATGGCAACATAGAGGTCAAGGCTCATCACCGTGAGCAGGTGAAGCTTTGCACCTGCTGACAAATCCAGTATAAAGACCTGGATGACAATGCCAGGGAAGGAGATGGAGCTGCTGTGCCTCAGAGAGTTGGCAATGGACTTGGGGACCATGGCTGAGATGAGGCAGAGGTCCGAAAAGGACAGACTCCTCAGGAAGAAGTACATGGGGGTGTGGAGGTGCCGGTCCAGGGTGGTGATGAGGACGATGAGCCCGTTCCCCAGGAGGGCGCACAGGTAGACCAGGGAGAAGAGCAGCGGGTGAAAGAAGCCCATGGTCCCCTGGATGGGGAACCCCAGGAGCACAAATTCTGTCACGGCCGTGAGATTGGTCACCCCTGGGGCCATCATCTGCATAAAAATATCAAGCAGAATACAAAATATGTGAAAACTTCCAGTAGTGTCTAAATGACACCTACAAGGATAGTCACAGGCATGTCCCAGCAGTCACTCTCAAGGTGTAGAGTGGAGAGGCTGATCATGGGATTATGCTCTGGTTGATCTCATAGCCTGACTGACAGCCCCTCCCCACTGCCCCAATCTTGCTTTCCCACCTCCTGCCCAGGCCCCAGAGTCTCCGCCCAGCACACCTCCCAGAGGTTGTCCAGGACACAGCCCCAGAGGACACGTGACCATGACCAGCCCCTCCCCATCCTGGAGAGCCTGTCCCTGCTCCTCCAGCACAGCCCTAGTCTGGGGAGGCCCCACAGGGACGGGTGTGAAGTGAGATGGGGTGTGCGGGGTCTCTGTTTTCCTGCCCCCAGGACCTGACACTGTCCTGGAACTGAATGATCTGGGCTCGGCATCCCCATGCGGCATGTCCTGACGCCTCCTCTGTCAGATACCTGCCCCTGTGGCCTCCCTGCTGCCTCCTGGTCCGTCTCCTCGTCTCCTCATCTCCCTGCCCCTGACTCCCCACATCTGAGGACCCAGAGACCACGTTTCCCACAGAGTCTCCTCCTGGGTCACACCCAAGCATACCTCCTGCAGGATGGGCTCGTCCACCCCCGCATCCCTCCCGGCCCCTGTGTCCCCCTCAGGCTCATGCACATCTCTGCAGGGAGGAGGCCGCTCCGGAGCTGAGCTGGACGGTGTGTGGTTGTTGCTGTCCCTGCTGGTCCCAGGAACCCGGGTCCCCCGGGTGCAGGTTTTTTCTTCCCCCCAGGCCCGTGCATGAGTCGGGACGTCTGGACACGGGGCAGCCCTGCCCACTCTTCTCCTCCCCAATCTCATCCCCCCTGCCATGGGATGACGGATGGGAGGCCCTGGGGAGGAAGGATCTTTAGGAGATTGTGCTGCTATAGAATTATTGTATGAGACTAGAGGAACAATTTTTGCTAATTTAATGGAAACAAGAAAATAATTTCAGAACCTGCTGTTTTGTGCCCTCTGCCAAAACATTTTCAGTGACTTAAAATAATATTTATATTGATAATATTATGTTTTATATAGCTGTGTTGCTGTGTGGGGTCAGGTAAAATGTTCACATCCATGATAGACTGATTTCTACACGTGACTATCACTTCAGTGTGAAGTAAAAAAAAGATCAATATTTATCGTCTTAAAAATTTATGAATATCTCACAATTGTGTCATATTTTGGGGATGAACGTGTGAAGCTTTCCCTTTTAAACTATTAGTGTGAATTTTAACTTCTCTTAAGAATCTTCCTCACTGCTCCTAAATAGCTCTCATACATGTGATAATCAACATGTGATGCACTTTCATCTCAGTGTTCTCAATGCCAAAATACATGGCTATGAAAAATAATTGTCAGATAGACCATAATTCAAATATTATATGACCACAAATATATTAAAACCTAAGCTGCAGAAGTCCTTTAGTTGAAGAAAAGTAAAAAAAAAAAAAAATATTTTCCCTCTTTGAAATTCATCCCAGAAAATATGGCATTGTGACATTGAACTGTGAGTTTTAAATATTAGCTTTCAGTTATAAGATGAATATTTTAACTACTGCTCCTCTGAAATGCAAAATGCATTGTGAAATGATGCCAGGTTGTAAAACCCATTACCTCAAAAGAGAAAAAAATAAAATTCCCTTTTGGAGGAAAACACAATGAGGTCAGTTGTTCCTATTGAAAGGCTGACACTTTGAAATGCAGTTCAATGGAATATATATTTATACTGAATAGAAAACATTTAATTACAAGGGGAAATTCTCCATGTGATTTGACCCACACGTCCAGTCTGTGGGGATGCGCCTGCGGGCCCAGCAGTGGCTTCCCATGAAACTCGCCCTCACAGAGACGGGAGGAAACGCAAACCTCTCTTGATGGCCCGGTCACCCGCTGCCCTCCACGGCACTGGCCTCTGACGTCAAGTGTCCAGGTCTCTGGCTCACTGACTCCACAGATGGGCCCCAGGGCTCATTATCTCTGTCCCCTTCTTCCCCTCAGGTCCTGACACCGTCCCCGGCTCCCCTTCCTCAGGGACCTCACCCGAGGGGCCCGGGTGTCCCTTGTCTCCGTGGGATTCTCGGCGGCGTCCCCGGTAATGAGCCTCCTGAGACAGCAGCACCCTCAGGGCTTCCTTGGGGGCTCCGTGAGCAGGACCAGGTCCCCCCCATCAGTCCCCATCCCCTCCCCTGACCACCGAAGGGACCCGGTGTGGCCCCCTCATAGCCCCAGGTGAGCCCCGTCCACAGGGAGCTGGAAAGTCACCACTAACCCCTGTGCGCCCTCCTGGGGACTGGCAGGTGGGGGGCAGGAGGAGAGATAAACAGACAGGAGGAGGGAGCACACGGAGGAACAGTTGGAGAGACAGGAAGGGCAGCAGAACCGGAGGGCATCAGGATGGAGCCGGCGCCTCGGGACCCGGAATATTCTTGTCATGTTAGAAATCCCTGTGTCACCCCCGTGCTGCCACCTCAGCCCCACCCATGCCAGAGAAGAGATGTGTCCGGCGGGTGTGTCTCCCCTTGGCCAGCGTGGCCTGCATGTGCCCGGGGTCACTGTCACTGGGCTGTCTCTGGGCTGTGTCGCATCGGGCCTGCATGTACCTGGATGGGGCTTATTTGTGGTTCCCGCCAGGGGACACGCCCAGGAGTTGTCCACACATTGGAGATACTTATTAGCCTGGGGGAGACAGGCCCCTACGGTGGTGTCTTGAGATTTAAACAATTAATTAATATTCAGCTGTGGCCTTAATGCACAGTGTACACGTGTTCACTCTCAGGAGAGGTTCTGAGGCCCCAGGGGCTCCAGTGTCCCTGGGGTCAGCACAGTGTCCTGCATGGTCACCCATGGCCAGGAAGAAAGAACCTTTTCAGGGGTGGGTCCTGAACCCCAGTGAGCCCTGAGCGGTAGTGACCACAGCAGCCCCAGCCTCTGAACCCTAATGATTTCTGCACTCCAAAGACCTCAGAAACCCAGTGACCCCGGAACCCCAGTGGCACCTGACCCCAGTGACATCACAACCCCAGTGACCCCTGCACCCCAATGACCCCTGAACTCCAGTGACCCCTGGACCCCAGTGACCCCAGAACCTCAGTGACGCCGGAGCCCCCATGACCTCAGAACATCTCCTGAGAGTGAGCATGTGTGCACAGTGCATTAAGGCCACAGCTGAATATTAATGAATTTGTAAAATCTTGGGTCCTCTTGTAAAATAATTCTGCAAGTGTCACATGTTCTCATTTAGTTTGGGAAAGGATTTATTTAGCAGAGACTTATCCAGAATGTTTTAATCCATGTGGAATGAGAAGTTGTCTGAGTGCAAAACTAGTGACGGCATATGAGTTAAAATGCAACCAAATAATGATGTACATGGGTAAACAAAGAACTGGCAGCAGGACTCTGAGCCCACTCAGGGAGGGTGCTCGTGTCTGGGTGGGAGAACCCTGCTGCAGCGGGCAGGGAAGGCAGAGGCGTCTCCGTGGAGCGAGCCTGCACGCAAAGGCCCGGGTCCCAGAGGATAGGCCGAAGGCCAGGCAGATCGTGGGGCTGCTTGGGGCCGGAGAGGACGAGCTGTCAGTAGCGGGCGCAGAGGAGCTGGGGAGGCTCAGAGGCCTGGAAGGTCGCGTGTCCAGCTCTCCCCACTCCCCGACATCCTGCAACAGCAAAACTACCAAGACAGTCAAAAGGACGGGGTGGGTGGGGAGGGGGGAGAAACGTGGAGCAGAGAGCTCCATGGGCTCCTGTAATATTAGGGTGCTGACTCTAGCCATGTGGGGTTTCTAAACCCACAGAGCGTGGCACCCCGAGAGGGCACTGAGCGTAATGTGTGCAGGGCCCTAAGACATGCCAGGGCAGGGACGTGCTTGATTCTCTGAAAATTTTTGACTTTCAAAATTCTGGCTTCTCTGACACCCAGACAGACAGACAGACAGACACAGGGCCTGCAGCGCTCGGCTACTTCACCCTCCTGCTGCTCCCTCCAGCCCTGGACACTTTCCCAGCCCTCAGTGACCACGTGACCCGCTCCTCGGGACGGTGGCCCTTGCGCCCGTGGGCTGCTCAGCGGCAGACACCTGCAGGAAATCTCAGGAGTGGTTGACGTGCAGGGCCCTCCCAGCTTCCTGTCGCCGCTGTGCTCTTTCCTGTGGGCAGGTCTGCAGTGGCCCCGTTTCCAATGCTTCATTCATCCCAGGTTGAGGCCAGACCCTCCGGTGGCACTGCCTCACAAAACTTATAGTGTCCTGTGTCCGAAATGGGGTTGTGAGGTCACCAGAGGCTGAGACCAGGGGGCGGGAGAGAATGGTGGGAGACTCAGAAGCAGCACAGCAGGAGGGCAAGGCCGGTGATGGGTGACCCGTCCCGCCTCCCTGATGGCGTCAGCTTTGGATTGGAAAACGAGAAGGGGGTGCCTCCAGCTTCATCCTTTCTCAGGGTTGCCTTGAGTGGCCCAGGGTTGTGTTTCTGTGACATTTTCAAATTATTTATTCTGGATCTGTGAAGGGGCTGTCAGAATTCTCACAGGGTATGCCATGAATTGGTAGCTGGCTCCTGGCTTTTGACACATTCTCCTTCTGATTCATAAACTTGGGGTCTCATTCCACGTAGTGTATCTTCTTCAATTTTATTTGTTGGTGTCTATAGTTTTTAGCATGTAGATGTTCTACCCCTTTGGTTCAACATCTCCCTCAACATGTACTCTTTTTGAGGTTTGTCTCAATGGAATAGTTTCTTTATTTTTGGATCATTAGTACAGAAACATAACAATTATTTGTCAGTTGGTTTTGTATCCCTAACCTTCCTGAGTTTGTCAGTTCTGATTGTCTTTTGAGTGGATTTCTTGGGCTGCCTAAAGAAGGCTATTCTGTCTCCAAAGAGACACAATTTTAATTATTCTTTTCTGATGTTGGATTCCTTTTATTATTTTTTTCTTGCCTTATTGGCCTTCCAGTGAGATACACATGGGGAAATAACAGTCTCTTCAATAAGTGGAAAAACTGTGACCTCAGATTTTCACATTATTGAATGGCTTTTCCTTCCCTCCCAGCCAATAAATCACTTATCTACTTATTTTTCTCAAAGATATTCCTTATTACAAAAAGGCCGTTTTCGTTGTCAGTCCTTATCCAGCTGTGATCCCGGCTCTATTAGCACAGGCCCCTGCGAGCAGGACACAGAATGGCTCCTCGCCCAGTCACAGCAATTTCAGATTGTTGTCCAGGATTATGGTGGATCCTTCTTCTCTTCTACCCCACCCGATAAGCGCGTTCAATCCCCACAGCTTCTCCCTCGTCATTCCTTCAATGTCATGGTCAGTTCTCCCATCCCCAGGCTCTTTCGACCCTCGTGGATGGTGCCTCTGCTCCAGGCTGCCGAGTCATGGTTTGGCGCCCAGGCTGCTGCCCTGGGGTGACTGCCTGCATCTCGCCTTCCCCTTCGGCCCCACGTGTTGAAGTAGCAGCTGGTATTTTGGCTCTTTCTTCATTTCCTTCACAGTCACTTAACATCATTTCTGACTCCTCATCTGTTACCTCCTGGTACAAGACATCCCCTCTGCTCTTCTTAATACTAATAATGATGAAGCCCTATACAAAGGTAAGCACTGTCCAGTCATAGTCGTATGAGCCAAACCTTACAAGGTGCCTTTCCTATCAATCGAGAGCAGAAAGCTTGATCACTCTGGGAAGGTTCTGCATCAAGAGGTATGACCGGGAACACCCAGGGGGCTGAGGTCGGAAGCATGAACTTACCCCCAACTCATGCATCATGTAGTATGACTGGAAACACCCAGGTGGTGGGGCAAGGACCGATGTTTGACAAGGGGACCCAGAAGGTGATCAATTGATAAGATTAGGACCGTGCCCGGGGGATCTGGGGTCTAGTTTTGATGCCAACACTTGCTCATCAAGGTGATAACATGGTCAGCAGACTCATGTCCCCCAAGCCCTACATAACATTCCTGAGTTTCACACATCCTTCTCTCCCTGTACTCCTAATGCACATAGCTGATGCTCTATGATTATTCTATCAATAAAAACAGCCAGGATCTTGCTCTCAGCAGCATCTTGCCTTGTGCAGCCTGCTCCACAACTCCCGTGTCTTCATCAGTGTGGTGTTGCACAATGCAACATCCACAATCAATAGAAAAAATTGGACTCATCTCAAGCCATACATAAAAGTCAGCTCAAATGAATTAAACACTAAACATAAGAGGTGTAATTGTAACAATCCTAGCGAAACACGGGAAAGCATTCTTTACATAGGTGTTGGGAATGGTCTTTGGAAATTGCTACCCAAAGCACAATCCACATGAAAGAAAATAAACATACCAGGCTACATGAAAGTAAAAAGTCTCCTCAGGGAAAAGGGAGTAGCATCAGCAGAATGTGAAGGTTTCCAGGGCGTGGTAGAAAAGTTTTCAAACCATATATTTGATAAATGATTAATCATATATTTGATAAATGATTAATATATAATGAATAAGGATCTTGTATAACTCAAACCATAGATTTGATAAATGATTAATATATAATGTATAAGGATCTCGTACAACTCAACAGGGAAAAGCTAAATTCCCCACTTCAAAGTGGCAAAGAATATGAATACACTTTTCTAAGCCTTTTTTTCTGTTCACTGCAACACATTGTTTCCACTGGGTGTCTTCTGTCAGTTAATATCAAGTTACTTTGCCCTTTACTTTCAAATCAAAAGCTTCACACACTCCCTGTGCATCCCCAGTCTCACAGTTCATCATTGGAGGTGGGATGTTGGCAGGGGAGCCTGTGTCATGGGCAGAGATGGTGCGCAGCTGAGCTTCCTTGGGAAGGGGATGCAGAAGATTTGAAGGGTCTTGAATACTCGCTGTTAAAGGATCGTTTTTTCCAGAAAGGACCTCCACCCATTAATATACCAATTTAATATAAAGCTGCTCATTTGAATTTTGTAAAAGATCTTGAGATGCAACCAAGGGCTTCAAGATAGAGTCTCTTTTCAATGAAGACCTCTATTGTGGTTAATTGGCCCCCTGCCACTAATTTGCAAAGCCCGGTGTCTCCAAGGCTGCTTTCTTCTGCCACCACCGTCATTTCAAGAAATGTTTTGTTTAATTGCACTTGGTTTTCATCCCTCTTGGGGAATTTTCTAACTAGTGCTTCAATCACATGGTCTCTTAATTGGCTTGTCTGATCCATTTTTCCTTTATTCAATGTAGGCACAAAACATGCTTCAGGGACTCAGGCATTCCTGCCAGCTTACATGATAGGTAATTGTTCACAATCAGCCATTATTCTCTTTTTTATTTGTGTGGTAACAGTTGCAATCCCTCTTTTATTTTTTATTTTATTCACCTCCTGTCTTTTTCCCCCTGGTCTCACTAAGGGCTTGCCTATCTTATCTTTCAAAGAAAAGAACTCATTTTTTTTTGTGGATTTTTCTACTATTTATTTCATTTGTTTGTTGCACTGACACGGGGGTTTGTGTCTCTTTATTGTCCAATATGCGTATATCTGTAGAGTGGAATTACTGGGTAATATACCATTTATGTTCTTAATTTTTAAAAGAAACCTCCACAGCTTTCCACATGAGGGCACTGATCTGTACCCTCACCAGCAGTGCCCAGGTGCTCCCTTCTCCCCACATCCCCTGACTCCCAGATGACAGGCCGTTGTTGCCTCGTGATTTAACTGTGTTCCCTGGGGGTGAGTGATGTCAAGCACTTTCTCAAGGGCCTGTGGCCATGTCTGTTCAGATCGTCTGCCTGATTTTCAGTGTGATTGTTGAGACTTTGCTACGGGGTGTATGAGTTATTAATATTTTTGGAAATTATTTCTTATCAAATATATAATTTGCAAATACCTTCCTCCATTTGATAAGTTACAGTTTCATTTTGTTGATGGATCATACTTCTTTTATTTAATGAAAATATTTCATGATTTTTAGCTATTTTCTTAAAATCAGCAAAGAAACTATGTTTATGTTCAATATATTACCTTTTCTTACATGATTCTCTAAGACCCTAAGAGTCCAGAAATGTTATTACATCAAGAGATTTATCGTGTTAAACAGCCATATTGCCCAAAAATACTTAATGAAAATGATATTTTGGTTACTTAGACATGGGTTAATGTTTCTTTACATTGAGCCACGTCCGGGCCGCGCCACAACATGAATAAAAAGGGCGCTCAGCACATCCCCAAAGAAACAGACTCAAAGGATTGCGGAGGCACCTCACAGCCCAGGTTCCCGACGGCCGGGGTGATGCTGCTCAGGGAGAGGCAACAAAGGTCCAGGGGCGGCTTCAGGCAGGGTTGTGGGGGAGCTCCCGCGCACCCCGATGCCCTCAGGGGGCCATGCCGGGCTGGCCGCACTTGCCCAGACAGAGCTTCACACTCTACGTGACACCCCACACTGGGGCTGTGCTGTGTTTGCCCGCGGGGCCTCCTGTAGGGGTGCAAGGGTGACCCCTGTGCGTCTGAGCGCATCACAGAGACCTCCGTGCTGCAGGGCTCCAGCCACAGTGTCCACCAGGTGCAGGGCCCCGTGAGCCTCACTGGGCCTCCCAGAGCAGCCCAGGGATATAATGTGAAAACTTCTAATATGTGTCTCATAATGGAGTCATGACGTCAACTTCTCTGTTACATTTTGCTGAGATGCCCCTTCATCAGTCTCCCCACAGCGGACTTCCTGGCTTGGTTCCTCAGACTGCCCTCTGTATCCAGAGGTCTGTGTGTCTGTTTTTCTCCCAGTGCCATGCTGCTTTAAGTATTAGAGCTTTAGTGTATGGACTGGTGTCTGGAATGTGCTGCCTCCATCATGCTTCCTCATTTTTGTCAGGATTTTTGGTTGTTGAATATGCATTTCTGTAATGTTTGTTTTATATCCTTGGAGAATGCCATTGAAGTCCCTATTGGGATTGCATTGTATCTGTAACTGCTTTGGGTCAGATGGGCATTTGGTAATGTTGATTCTTCCAAGCCCAGAGCAGGGAATATCTTTCATTTCTTTGTCTTTTCTATTTCTTTTAAGAATGCCTTACCCTTTCCCTGTATCTTCACCTCCTTAGTTATGTATACTCCATGGTATTTAGTCTTGTGGTTATAAGCGGGATTGTTTTCTTCACTTCTCTTGTAGTTCAATTCTTGCGTATAAGAAGGCAATTGATTTTCGTGTGTTTATTTTGTAATCTAGCTACACTAAAGTGGCTTATTGATTTAATTTGTTTTTATAGCGGAATATTTAGTGTTCTTAGTGTGTATTTTATGTCCACAACAAATTTAATTGTGCTTAAATGTTTAAAGCAATACAACCTAGAGACAATTAATGTTTTATTAATTTAAAAGTTTCAATTCTGTTATACAAAGGTGACAAAATCAATAGTCTTACTATAGTCTTAGTATAAATTTATAAGTCTTAGTATGAATAGTCTTAGTATAAATTTATAATAGTCTGATTCAGCTTCTTCATTCAATACATGTTTTGAATTCTCATTGTATCCCATAACCTATTCTTATTATATTCCATACTGTTATTGACAAGTAAGTTATGACAGTATCAAGAATTAATATTAAGAAAGTTATTTATCAGTTGATAAATAAAAATGCCAATGATTTAAAAGAACAGTAGCAAGTTGTCAACCTAGAAGTTTATATATCGAGTTTTTGCCATCTTTTAACTATTCCTGACTGCCTCCAATCTGACATTGTGCACACATGGGATTTGCCTGGGCTGAATGGAAGATCAGCCTGATTAGCACATGAATGTCTGAGAATGAGTTAAATGTCTGATATCCAGTTGGAACTACATTTTATCATGAAATATTTTGGTATGAACTTTTCAAACATTGGACGTCACAGATGGGCAAGCAGGGGTCGATGTAGTCAGCAGACAAGAGCTGAGGCCAGACAGCAGCCACACACTTGGCATTTCACTTCCCAATTTTAAATCTTCATTTTTTTTTAAGATATATTTATATATACAAGCAGTGAGTATAGTCAGCAGCACGGGAGGGTGAGATAATTTATCAGAGCTAGAGTGGGGAGCAGAGCAGGCAGAAGGACTGAAGCACACTGCTGAGGGGAGTGGCGGGCAGCAGGAGAGGTCTGTGCGCCATGTGGGACCCTCACCCAGCGGCCGGGAATCAAACCAGTACTGCAGAGGCTGCGGGAAGCTTCACAGCCCAGTGCTCAACCACTGCACCACTGGGGAGGCCCTTCTTCAAATTCTTTATGTCTTTACATCTACACTAATTGATAGCATTATTTATGATATGTAAATTTGATGAGTTTTCTCATTTGAACAACTCCATATGGAAACACACTCTGAGACACCATAATAATGTGCCCAAAAAGATATTGCCCTCAAATTCCCAGGCATTCTTTGTAATTAAATAAACGTGGATAAACATACATGTAAAGTGCGGTGTGTTATTGTGAGTGCCATTCCTCAACTATTTCTGGAAATATTAAAATATTGTGCAGTCCACTAGCTATCATTATGTTTTTGCAATTATAGCTTCCTAAGTGCCTTTACTGTTTCTTAAAAACCCCTACCCATTATATATTCATAACTTTTTAGTGATTATACTGCACGTGAAATTAACTGCTTTCAACACTGTCTTATTTCTGGTGTCCACTGTATGCTGAGTGTGTTTACGGTAAATGTCGTCAGCACCCACACCAGAGCTTCCCAAAGGGTCTCTACCACCTCAGGTGTGGTCCTTATCAACAGAAGGTCATGGCTATTCAGATTCTACTACAGATCCCAATGCCTTATTTATTCTGTGAAGGCCTCACTCACTAAGTAAAGGGGCCTCTGTCCTATCCGTGATCCCTGATCAGCAACATGAAAGAGGAAGCACCATAGAGACTGGAGAGGCTGCCCCGAGAGAGAACTTATGTTGACGACTGTGGTGAAACCCAACCATCGCCTCTCTAGACCGGGAGCACAGAATGGAGAACAGCAGAAAGATGCTGAGGTCCAATAACCCCAGCACACACAGAATACCAGAGAACATCTCAGTGCTAAAAAGAGCAAAATACACGCCATAGGAGTATATGAAGTATCTTAAATATAATTTAAATATAATCATATATTTTAATTATACAATGGGATTAAACATAAGTATAAGAATATAAAGAATGATGAAAAATTTTGAAATAAATGTCTTGTAATAGAGTCATGAAATCATCTTCTCTATTACATTTGGGTGAGTCTCCCCTTCATCAGTCTCCCCACAGCCGTCTTCAAGACTTGGTTCCTCAGACTGTATATGACGGGATTAAAGGTGGGGGGCACCACCATGTAGAACATAGAAATGACCAGGTCAGACATGGACTGGGTCCCTGATGTCAGCTTCAGATAATCAAAGAGCCCATTGGAGACAAACAGCACCACAACCAGCAGGTGGGGAAGGCAGGTGGAGTAGACTTTGGCCTTCCCTTCTGTGGATGGGATCTTCCTGACAGCAGAGAAGATGTGGACATAGGAAAGGACGATGAAAACAAAATAGCACATACCTAACACCACACTAGTGAGAATGGGAACAAGTTCATTCATCAAATTTCCTGAGCAGGAAATAGCCAATAGCTGGGGGATGTCACAGAAGAACTGATGGACCACACTGGACCCACAGTAGGACAAGGAGAAGGTTCCACCTTTGTTCATCACAGAGATGATGCCCCCAGCCAGCCAGGACACAGCTGTCAGCTGCACACACCTGTCTCTGCTCATGATGACCTCATAGTGCAGGGGTGGCAGATGGCAGCATAGTGGTCAAGGCTCATCACCGTGAGCAGGTGCATCTCTTTAGCTGCTGACATAACCATCATGAAGACCTTGAGTACACAGCCTGGGAAGGAGATGGAGCTGCTGTGTCTCAGGGAGTTGGTGATGGACTTGGGGACCGTGGCTGAGATGAGGCAGATGTCCGTGAAGGACAGACTCCTCAGGAAGAAGTACATGGGGGTGTGGAGGTGCCGGTCCAGGGTGGTGATGAGGACTATGAGCCCGTTCCCCAGCAGGGCGCACAGGTAGACCAGGTAGAAGAGCAGTGGGTGCAGGAAACCCATGGTCCCCTGGCTGGGGAACCCCAGGAGGATGAATTCTGTCATGACCGTGAGATTCATCCCCCCTGGAGCCATCACTGCATGAATGTCTAGAGGAATAAAGTGCCGGGACCATCTACCAGTGGTGGACCCGCGGTGTCTCTCTGCATGTGACCAGCACTGTCCTTCCCCACTGACCTCTCTCCATGCTCTGTCCAGCGTCTCCCACACAGGGATCTCAGCTCCTGCTGTGCTCAGCCTCTCCGGCTTCAGTGACCCGCAGGTGCTGCCACTGTCCATGCCGCCTGTGGGAGATGCTGAAGGTCAGAGAGTTCAACTGACCTCAGCCACCTGAGCAGTCTCCTCCCGTCTCACCATGTCCCGTGCATGGGCAACCCTGAAACCCTGAGTCCGGCCCCTCCTCTGCCATCCCCGGATCCCAGGTCAGCGCACATCCCAGGAGTGGACCCTTCAAGAAGACTCAGGAACATGAACATTCAAGCTTGCCCCAAATCTGGCATGTGGATCTCAGCTGCCACGTTCCAGCAAATCAAAGGCCAGTTGCAGCTCCAGGTGCATATTTTGGGACCAAGTGGACACTGATTGTCCCAAGTCTGTTCCTGGTCAGTGCCCATGTTCATCATCACAGTAGTAGGTGGGGAGTCCCGCGCCCATGTTGCCATCTGAACACTGACTGCCCCTCACCCCTGCATTGTATGTGCTGAGAGCGTGACCGCTCCTGCCCGTCCTGGTCATTGTCCTGCCTCGTTGTTTACCGGAGGAGCTAAGATGGTTTCTCCTGCAGCTACTTCTTCCATGGTCACATCCACACATCCCTCCTGCAGGATGGGCTCATCCACCCCAGGGTCCTGCGGGCCCTGTGTTCCCCCATCAGACTCATGCAGGAATTAAGACGCTCCGGGGCTGAGCCAGATGGTCTGTGTGTGTGGATGTCCCTGCTGGTCCCAGGGCCCTGGGTCCCCTGGGTGCAGGTTTGTTCTCCCCCCAGGCCTGTGTGTGAGTGGGGACGTCTGGACATGGGGCAGCCCTGCCCGCTCTCCTACCCCCTCAATCTCACCATCTCCCCCCTCTGTGGGGTGATGGACCGGCAGGTCTGGTGATGGAAGGATTTTTGGAATGTAGTAATATAAAATATTTGCAATACATTGGTGGAATAATACCAAATAATTTAATAAAAGAAGGAAATAAATTAGGGCACTTGGTTGTTAATAATGTTGACATCTGTTGAGTGATTTATATAAAAATTTAAAATCATAAAATAGCATTTGTCATATATCTCCTCCAGGCTCTGTTTAAATACTGTGATTTATTTTAAAAAATCACTAACAATCCCTGAGTATGGAGTGGGGGATGAATCCCAAGTTCACGTCCATAAACAGTCAAACGCCCTGCCAGCCTCATGCTAGTGTCAGAGCCATGAAGCCGTCAACATGTTGCCGTAAGAGATTTTGGTTTTCTACTTGACTCCTATCTGTCATAATTTGTAGGACAAATGGGCATAGCATTTTGAATTTAACAATAAATTTTTTTTTTATTTTGCTCTGAAATTTCTTTGATACAATCTAATTCCATTAATTTTGTTATTTTGTTTAGGATCCAAAGCACTGAGTGTGCTGATGCTAAAATTCTAGGTATGAATAAAAAATCGTCACATATCCCATAAGTCAAAATCTTCTAATATGATCAATGTATTTAGTCAGTAACTTTGAGCATCCTAAATTACAAGAGAATATGTTTTCTCCACTGAGCCTCACCCAGGCTGTCAGGGCAGTGGGACAGGATGACTTGGGCCCCGTCAGCATTACTTGTCATGATTTACAAAGTGAATAGATTAACTGTGGCACATTCTAAAGTCCAAAATGAGGCTTTACACCTGAAAACTTCCAAGTGTGAGTGGATTCTCCCCTTCAAATGGCTAGGGGTAGATACCTGCAGTCTGGAGGGTAAGTTCCCTCTGCCGTGTCGAGTCTCTGTCCTGAGGTTGTCCCCATGGCATAGACAGAGGGCGTCACGGCCTCTCACTCCATGGTCGGGGCTGGTGGGGAGCCTCTGAGCACTCACAGGATGTTCCACCCCATCCTGCGCCACCTCATGGACAGAGCAGGGCCTCAATGCTGGGCTATTTGAGCTCTGGAGCTGGTGTTCTCGTGTTGGACGCTGTCCAGATTCCAGCCCTAAGGACCTTCCTCCCGAGGGAAAGTGTGATTACTTGACTGTGTTAATTGGAGCGTCCTGCACTGCATCTCAGCGAGTAATTATCACACTCGGTGTGTAGATGTGATTTTGTGTCTGGCTCACGCCTCTATGGACGTAAATAGAGAAATC
The DNA here is from genome assembly GCF_014898055.3 of Talpa occidentalis. Lineage (NCBI taxonomy): Eukaryota > Metazoa > Chordata > Mammalia > Eulipotyphla > Talpidae > Talpa > Talpa occidentalis. Next base: position 13,162,449 of record NW_023601851.1, on the reverse strand, counting down.
CTCATGTCCAAGTTCCATTCCCCACCTGTCGGGTCTGCCATGGTGGGCACCATCAGTCATAACAGTGCCCTGAGTCCCTGTCTAGACAGCTGGACAGTCGCCCGTCAACCCCCGTGTGCCCTTCAGGAGAGGCCCTGGGGATGGGCGTGAGGGGGATGCAGGAAGGCCTGAGGCGGGAGGGAAGGGACACGGAGAGATGCAGGAGGGAGCCCAGGGAGGGGAGTGGGGTGGAAAGACAATGGACATCCATCAGAAATGAGTGACCACGGGGGTCACCAGCCATTAGGGAAGAGAAACTATATTGGTCTCTGAAATTGTGTATCCTGCGGTTCTTTTCCACCCAGCACCTGTCCCTGCACTTACATTAGAACTGTTATTAGGTTATAAATAATTTTACTTTTAACCTTAACAAAATGGAGTAGAATATTAGGGTTTCTGCTCATGGTGTCATATACTTAAGTTTGCTGCATGACAATGGTGACGTCACACATGGAAACAGGCATTTATCTGCTTGAGTTTACTCTTTTGTAGATGGTTGGGCAGGATCTGCTTCACTCTGCTGTGTGTGTCTGTCTGCTTTTCCCAGCACCATCTCCCCACTTTCCCTGCTCCAGTACCTGCTCTGGTTCCTCTGCTGTAGAGTCACTGTCCATACTGATTAGGGTGGGTTCCTGGGCCCTCGTTATGTTCCAGGAACTGTGTCTGATTTTGTCCCAGTGCCATGCTGTTTTAAGTATTAGAGCTTTATTGTATGGACTGGAGTCTGGAATGTGCTGCCTCCACCATGCTTCCTCATTTTTGTCAGGTTTGTTTTGACCGTTTGGGTCTTTGTGATTCCATACACATTTGAGCAATTTTTTTTTATTATAAATTATATTTTTATATTCCCCATACAATTGTGTCCCCTTATTTTGACCCCAATCCCTCCTTTCCCTGCCCCCAACCCCCATAGAGTGTCTCTGGTTCATAGTTGTTTGTTGATTTTGATTTTTGCTTTCTTATAGTTATTCTTAT
>NW_023601851.1:13129254-13161335 GCF_014898055.3 Talpa occidentalis | reverse complement strand
AAATCCTTTGCCAACCGTCTCCCTGTGTTTTGTTCATAAACTGAATCAGCTTATGATTAAAAACCATGAATTTTGCTGTGGAAAGACTGTTATGGAACTTCACATATCACCAACCTTTACATGAAATGAAGCAGTGTACATGGGGGTCTGTTCTTGGGTGCACAAGGTCATGGGACCCCAGTCCTGGGCACTCAGTACCCACAGCCTGTTTGTGTCTCCACTGGGGGGGTCCCGTCCCTGTGGAGGGAGGGGAGCACAGCTTAGTGTTGGACCCCCATCCCTCATGATTCCTAATGGGGTGTCTTCCTCTAGGAGAAGGTCATGTTTCTGCTCCACAGGACAAAGGGAAACCACACTCTGACTCTGCCAGAGGTGGAAGGATGGAACCTTCCTTGGTTCGTAGGAATCTATGACTGAATCCTGGAATTGATAGAATATCAATTTCTATGATGCCTGTTTGATGCCAATATGACTGCATCCCCTCGATGTGGCATTTCCAAAAGTAAAGTTTTATGAATTATTTTTGAAGAACTACATTTTCAGTTAAAAATTTTTAATTTTTAATTTGTTATTGTGTTTAGGTTCCTTTAGTTTTCCATATTTTAGCTTGATCCTATACTAGGTCTTCTTCTCAATTTTCTTATAGATTACACTTAAGTTCACTTTTTTTATACTTGGGAACTATGTTTTTTTTTTTATTATGTAAAACATCATGCAAACTAAAGCCTGGCGATATTTCTGATTTTTTTTTTTTATAATTCCTACACATCTGCACTGCATGTATGGAAGTTCTCACATTGTTCCCTAACACTGAGAACGTGAGCTGGGGTGACGACCCTCCTCTCCGGAGCAGCTCACTGTGTCTCCAAACTCTCCTGGCCGATGAGCACATATTATTCATGAAACTATTTGTGATAATAAAATGTAGTTAGGGCCTCCCCGGTGGTGCAGCGGTTGAGCGCTGGGTTGCGAAGCTGCCCGCAGCCTCTGCAGCGCCGGTTCGATTCCCGGCTGCTCCCCGGCCACCAGAGGAGGGTCCCACATGGTGCGCAGACCTCTCCTGCCGCCCGCTGCTCCCCTCAGCAGTGTACTTCTGTCCTTCTGCCTGCTCTGCTCCCTGCTCTGGCTCTGGTGAATTCTCTCACCCTCCCGCGCTTCTGACTGTACTCAGTGCATGTATAAACGAAACAAACGAACAAATAAATAAATAAATAAAAACATGCCTCTATAAAAAAAAAAAAAAGTTAAAAAAATAAATAAATAAAATAAAATGTAGTTAATCACAAGACATGCCTTGTCCATTCAAATTTCAGAATGAAACCTGCGCTAGAAAATCACTCACAGTAATAGTCATTTCAGTGATAGTATGAGGTCAGAGTCCCCATCCCTTGAGATATGACTTCGTTCCCTGGTCAGATTCCTGTTAATTTTCTATTTTTCCTTTGAATGAATGCACTGAGTGTCTGCTGAGAAGGGATCTTTACCATGAGTGTTTCATCACACTATAACGTTAATTTGTTATTTGTTCTTATAAAAAGAGGACACACATTTACACTTTTTACTGTTTTCACTGTTTACTGTGGGTCACTTTTCACTCCCCCACCATTACAAGTGTCCACTCAGAAGCTACTAAGTGCCTTGCAGTGCCTGCCCTGTACATCCACACACCTATCTCCTCCCCATTCCCTCTCCCTGTTCCCTCTGATAATGAGCAAAGCGTTGCACTCAGTCCAACATTTCCTTATACTGTTTGCCACTATATTTTCTCAGTTATTGGCTTTTTTATATTGTAATCCACAGATGGGTGAGACCAGCCAATATATTTCACTTTTTGACTTATTTCACTTGCATAAGAACCTCAAGGTTCACTTTTGGTCCCTAAGGGTACTAGTTCACCTTTTTAATAGCTGTGTAGTATTCCATTGTGTGTGGACCCACGTTATTTATATATTCACTCCACTGTGCATAGCAATTGGGTTGAGGCCATGGCCAGTAACAGTGGTCAGCGCTGCTGTGAACACAGGTGTGCATGGTGCATCAGAGAGTCTGCACATCTGGGACAAACACCTGCAGAGGTTTTTCCAACCTGTGGTGGTTCTGTTTTCATTGTCTGAAAACATCTCCAAGCTGTTTTCCCATCAGAGGTGAGAGGCCCTTTCTCTCTCTCCTCACCTCCTTGCTGTGTCTAGTCTCCAGCTTGGTCCCTTCTCACGGGTGACAATACATTACAGTTTGGATTTCTATTTTCCTTATTATTAGTGCAGTTGAACAATTTGGAATGGATTAAAATCTGCATTGACGAGGGCTTTAAATACCAGAAAGCACACCCGGGTACTGCCCACTGCACATCCACCCCACAGATGAAATTGGGGACACACGCCAAGGACCAGGGAACAAGGGCACATAGGAACAAGTGGCCCCCCCACACTAGAGAGCTTCTGTGCCTCAGAAGACACAATCCCCAAAATGGGCCCCTGCGCTGGGAGAAAACTGTGCACATCACACACCTGACAAGGCGAGTGTCCAAAGTACACAAAACCTATAAACCCAGCACAAAAAGAGACACCCCGATCCAACACGCCTCAGACACCCAGAGACATTTTCTAGGAGAAACGCTCAGTGGCCCTGCAGAGTCATTTGCAGATTTTATTCAGGGTCTAAACCTTCCCTGCTCTGGAGCTTGTCTTCATATCTGAAGTGACATGAACGTGCTTCCACGAAGGCTCAGGTGTTGGTGTGCGCTACTTTCAATCTCGCACCTCCTCTGCTTCTTTATCATTTCATCATGCGAGTATAATCTATCCCGAATTAGTTCTGCCTGGTCATTTCCTGCGGCTCTGATGGTGACAAGCTCTTCCTTTCCATCCCGCCTACCAGCTGTGCCCTGTGCCCCCTGGGCCTCCGGGGCGACGCCCCCCTGAGTCTGTTCTCTGAGCCGCACCCGCGGGCGCCAGGGTGGACACCGAGCGCTGGGACCGCGGGAGGGACGGACACACCCTCGTTGGTCAAGACACGACCCAGTTTCTGCACCAAGTGGGTTCTCCGAGACCCCGCAGGCAGCGCCCCAATCCTGCCCCTGGGCCGGGCCCCCTGGGCCGGGCAGGGTCATGCTCCAGGCCGAGGGCAGACGGGGTCGCGGTGTCCGTCCCCCAAACACACCCGCAGGGATCCCCAGAGTTGGGAGAAGCGCCAGGCGCCCTCCCGGCCGCGGCCTGGGCCCGTCCCCTGGGAAGCGAGTGTCCCCCCGCGGCCTCAGCCAGCCCCAGGCTCCGCGCGGACCCCCCTGACCCCGCCTGCCCTTGGGGCCGCGTCAGCCTCGCGGAGCCCTTGGGGCGCAAATACCCAAGTTTCAACCAAAGGCGCACACGATGGGGGGCTCTGGACTGTCCTGCGTGACATCCCGGCCTGCCGGCCCAGCCGGGACCCCACATGAAGGGGTTGCCCCATCAGGGAGGACGCGGACTTCGGTCACGCCGTGTCCTGCCCCGGCCTCACGGTCAGCGCCGCCACCCCGGGTGGCCAGTGCCGCGCTGACCCCTGCCCGGCCGCGGGGGACACCGCGGGGGACCCGCTCGGCGGCCTGTCCGGGAGGAGCCCCTGCCCCGGGGTTGGCACAGCAGCCCGGTTAACCTCGTCCCTCCGCGGCCACCCCCCCCCACGGCTGCCGACCCAGGCTCGGGAGGCCGAGGAGGGATCTGGTCGACCCGGCGGACCCCGACCCCCGGCTCCCCGGGCCGCGCCCTCGGCCATGTCCACCCCGGGCAGGACTGTCCCCGTGAAGGCGACGACCACGGAGTCAGCAGCAAGTCAGACTCGCAGGCGCCGGAGGGCCGGCGGGAGGTCGGGACAGGGAGAGGTGTCGGGACCCGCAACACGCGCTTCGGGGATCCGGTTCTGCCGTTCTGGCCCCGGCCCAGGCCGACACACTGACAAGTGAGAGATCACAGTCTCAGTTACAAGCCCTGCTTTACTCAGGTTTCCCTCTAACTCTCACATGTCCTCATTTCCAGATAGACTTTTCGCTTAATGTTATGCTTTGTCTGAAATTTATATTCTCATATTTTTCCTTAAAGTTTGTTCTTTAAGTTAATACAGTCTTTTTTTTAAGATATATTTATTTATTTATACAAGCACTGGGTACAGTCAGAAGTGCGGGAGGGTGAGAGAATTTACCGAGCCAGAGTGGGGAGCAGAGCAGTAAGACTGATGAAGCACACCCCTGAGGGGAGCAGCGGGCGGCAGGAGAGGTCTGTGTGCCATGTGGGACCCTCCTCCGGTGGCCAGGGAGCAGCCGGGGATCGGACCGGTGCTGCAGAGGCCGCCGGCAGCTTCGCAACCCAGCGCTCAACCACTGTGTCACCGGGAAGGCCCAGTTAATACAGTCTTTCACAAAACCCTTCCCCAAGTGAAGCTCATAGCCTAAAATCTATGCCATGTCAAAAACATGTGATGAAGGGTCTCCCTGGTAGTGCAGCGTTTGAGCGCTGGGCTGGGAAGCTGCCCGCAGCCTCTGCATCGCTCGTTCGATCCCCATCTGCCTGGTGAGGGTCCCACATGGTGCACAGAACTCTCCTGACACGCCCACTGCTCCCCTGATCAGTCTACTACATCAGTCTGCCTGCTCTGCTCCTCGCTCTGGCTCTGGTGAATCCTCTCACCCTCCCGTGCTTCTGACTGTACCCAGTGTTAGTATAAATAAATAAATAAACCTTTAATAAAAAATGTGATAAAGTTTGCAAGAAGTCACACGTTTCTGACTCAGAAAGAAGTCAGAACTCAGAGGTCACCAACAGTTACTAACAGTGACAAGATGCAAGTTATTTTCTCCCAGGAGCACCGGTCACGGGGCCTGGGCACTCGGTTCCCACTCAGCGTGTGTCTCCACTGAGGCCCGTCCTTCTGATGAGGAGGGGGGACAGCTGAATGCGTGCTCCCACCCTCACGATTCCTAATGGGGCCTCTTCCTCTAAGAGACATTCATGTTTCTGTTCAAAGTTTGCGTAGCAGCTACACTTGCCATGAATCTGCCTGAGGCGGGAGTTGGAAGGCGACCAGGGACTCGGAGTCTGGGGCTGAAATATGTCATGGATGTGACTGTTATTTTCTGTGACGTCTGACTTGAACCTATCACACTGTACTCCTGTGATGCAGTGTTCTTTTTTTTAAAGTAGATGAATTATTTTTGAGTCAGTGCATTTCTACTTCAAAATTTAATGTTAAGACCTTTGAGGTTGGGCCTCCCCAGTGGCACAGCAGTTGAGTGCTGGGTTGTGAAGCTACCTGCAGCCTCTGCAGCGCTGGTTCGATCCCTGGCTGTTCCTGGACCACCTGAGGAGGGTCCCACATGGCGTGCAGACCTCTCCTGCCACCCGCTGCTCCCCTCAGCAGTGTGCTTCGGTCCTTCTGTCTTCTCTGCTCCCCGCTCTGGCTCTGGTGAATTCTCTAACCCTCCCGCACTTCTGACTGTACCCAGTGCTTGCATAAATAAATAAATAAATAAATAAATAAATAAATAAATAAATACACAAATCTTTACAAAACAAAAAAAGACCTTTGATGTTGTGTTCATTTTCAGGTTCCCTGAGTTTTCCAAATTGTATCTTGATTCCTCTACCAGGATTTCTACTTGACATTCTTTTAGATAACACTTAAGTTCACTATTTTTCTACTTCAGGAACCATGTTATCATTTCATATGATGTAAAACTGTATATAAAGTAAAACACTACAGTATTTATGAATTTTTATTCTCCAGAAGCTTCTGTGCTACAAACCCTGAGGCCTCATGACTGTATACCCACTCTGAGAACATGAGCTGGGGGGATGCTCCTCGTTCAAGCATTTTCTCTGGAGCAGGTCACTGTGTCTCCAAATGCTCCTGAGGGATCATAGCATACTTGGTCCAGAAAATACTTCTTTTAAAAAATGTATGTTAATGACCAGACTGACTCCATTCAGATTTCAGAATAAAATCTGTGTCGGAAAATCTCTTAAGTGAATAATCTTTCCAATGGAAGACCTTGATCTTCTGTTTCTCCTCCCGGGACTTCATCACTCTCTGCTCACGTCCTTTACATACTTTCTGTCTTTCCTTTGTAGAAAACTCTAAACTCTGTTGAGAAGAGGATCTGACTTCAGGAGTGGGGTAACATGGGGTCATGTTAATTAACAATTGCCACTTAAAGGAAACGCTCATTGTCACATCTCTGTTTTCTTATTGCGGGCTGCATCTCTGCCCCTCTGTGTGTGTGCGTCTCTCCTCACACTCCGGGAACACCCACATGAATACCCACTTGTTTCCACTCCTTATCCCTCTCCTATCCCCAGTCTCGACTGGTAACCGTGAATTTATTCACTAGTGCAAATAGGTTTTGCTGTATTTTGTAATGTCAGTTTTCTGTATTTTCTTTTTTTAAAAGATTTATTTATGCATACAAGAACTGGGGCACAGGTCAGAGTTGTGGGGGGTGAGATGATTCATCAGAGACAGAGTGGAGAACAGAACAGGTGCACTGAGTGAAATACACTGATGAGGGGAGCAGCAGATGAGGCAGGAGAGGTCTGTTGTGCCCTGTGGGTAGCTCCCTGGCTAGGGATCGAACTTGTCCTGCAGTGGCTGTGGCTAGCTTCATAGGATGCATCTTAACCCCTTGGGCTACCAGGGAGGCCTGGTTTTCTTTTTTTTTTTTTTTTAATAGAGGCATGTTTTATTTATTTATTTATTTGTTTGTTTGTTTTGTTTATACATGCACTGGGTACAGTCAGAAGCGCGGGAGGGTGAGAGGATTCACCAGAGTCAGAGCGGGGAGCAGAGCAGGCAGAAGGACTGAAGTACACTGCTGAGGGGAGCAGCGGGCGGCAGGAGAGGTCTGCGCGCCATGTGGGACCCTCCTCCGGTGGCCGGGGAGCAGCCGGGGATCGAACCGGCGCCGCAGAGGCCGCCGGCAGCTTCGCAACCCAGCGCTCAACCGCTGTGCCACCGGGGAGGCCCTCTTTTTTTTTTTTTTTTTTCTATCCCACAAATGAGTGAGACCATCTGCTATCTGTCTTTCACTATCTGTTATTTTTTTACTTAACAAGATAACTTTAAGGTCTACTCAACTTGTCCCAAACATATGATTTGATTTTTTTAATCCCTGTGTACAATTCCACTAACTATGGACCCACAATTACTTTATTCACTCCTCTGTTGAAATTCCTTGGGCTGGTTCTGCAATGGTGCACGGTGCTGTTGTGACACCAGTGCACATGAGTGTCTCTGTATTGTAGAGTTTTCACATTTTGGGATAAAAACTTAGCAAAGGGATTGCTAGTTCCTTTGGGATTCCCATTTTTATTTACTTAGGACATCTCCAAACCATTTTCCTAGAGGCTTTACCTACTTACATTCCCAGAAACAGAGGTGAGAGTTCCTTTCTCTCCACATCCACACAACATCAGTTGTGTTTAGACTTTTTGATTGGCCCATTCTCATAGGGGTGTGTGACAAGTCATTGCAGTTTTAGTTTGTGTTTTTGTTCCCCTTATAATTAGAGCTACTGAATATTATTATTTGGATTAAAGATTTGAATGTGACAAAGCCATAAATACTTGAGGAACTATGCCATCCTACTGCACATGCACCCCACCGATGAACTTGTGGACACAAATCCAAGGCCCCGAGGACAAGAGAAATGAGCATGTAGGAACAAATGTGCCCCACCACACTAGAGAGTTCATAATCCACTATAAAAACAGGCCCCTGCACTGGGAGAAAATTATGTGCACGTCATGCATCTGACATGGGGCTGGTTTCCATTCATACAAGGTATGTCACAACCCAACAGCAAAAAGCAGACACCCCAATCAAGAAGTGGGTAAGAAACCAACATAGATATTTCCAAGGAGGACAACCAGTTTCCCTGCAGAGACGTTGGCAGATGTTACTGGGGTTCTAAACCATGCCTGCTCCTGAGCTTTGCCTGCATGTCCTGACACTGGCTGACCTCAAATGTGTTTTGTTAAATCCCGAGAGATTAGCACATCTTACATGGAATAGCTGTAGTCTATTTCATAAATTTATAATTATATAATATAAACTAATAATGATGCATTAGTTCTGTAATACTGTTTCCTTGTGATTTTGAGTGATGCAAATTATGGTGTTTTAATTCATCACATCTAATATGTACTTTACAACATTTTCATTTTATCTTCACATATTGTACATGTACACCTGAGTCTGTTCCCTGATACAGCATGAAAGCTCTGTAAATATCTGCTGAAGTCTCCAAAATTATCTTTGCGTCTGTGAGAGATGACAACGAATCTACCTGGCTTTGAATGTTTGAAAAACAATTGGCATAGTTGGCAGGATATGACTCCGAGAGCAGACATACCAAGTGGCATCTACAAATGGAGTGAAAGACAACATCAGAGTTGCAGGAGACAGGTGGTGGCCAAAATCCAAGAAGAGCTAAAGATGCTGCAGGAGCACAGAAGGTGGACAAGGTCTGGCAGATGGAGGACAAGCACTGGGAAACATCTCGGACCTAGTGGGAAGTAGAACAAAACCTTCAAGGCCCAGCCCACCATACCCCTGAGGCAGCAGACCTGTCAGGAAAAAAAAGGACCCCATCCATCATCTGTAGCTTGCCCAGTGACAAAGATGACACTGACTGACTTGCACAAACAATCCTGCCAGAAGGCGGAGAACTTTGGGACCTGGGTTGGACAGAATAATTTGCCCACCACAGGAGATGAAGAACAAAGGATGGGCCTGTCATCCTTGGTGGCTTAAAGCATGCTTATCTGCTGCCCGGCACTCCCAGGGCCACAGGGTGGCTGTGCCAGGCACTAGGGAGCAGTGAAAAAATCCTGACGGGATGGATAGTAGGGTATATGAGGTAAAAGTCAGGCTTTTTGCCCCCTCCTGTCATTAGCCTCTGTGGCTGGCACCCAAAGTCTTGTACATGTACATGTGAGGGTGGACACCCGGGCCTAGAGAATTTTGAGTATGTGTGTATGTAAACCAAGGGATGAGGCAGTATAAGGGCAGCGTCACTCTGAATTCCAAAGCATTTCACACAGTGAAGGCCACCCACAAAAGGCCTCTTACCATGTATTTGAAGACACCATAGTCATGACATCAAACCCCAGGAATCTCAAACCATGAAGAACCATCCACCAGAACCACTCCAACTGCAATGGCCCCTCTCCTTGTGAAGATAAAGGACACACTCACCAGCAGTAGCGATTCAGATTCAAAGAAGACTTGTAGATGCTGAGAACGGACCATTAAAAAATAAACCAAAGCACACACATGGTAAATTTGTGATGACAGGAACCATTTCTACTTCAGAAGATTGTTTTCTTCCCATCTATTGTTCAGTTATGTTGAATTTCTTTTTGTCTTCCTTCCCACTTTCCTTTCTCCCTTAGTTCCAGCCTACTTTATTTCCCTTCCCCCTTCCCCAACCTCCTCACAACCTCCTCTGCAGGTTTCCCCGTGAGGGAGCACAGGGTATGATGGTGACTTTGCAGTTACCTGTGGACACGGCTCTGATAACAGGGCCACACCTGGGTCCCCATGGCCACTCACTAGAGGCTGATGGAGCCTGAGGAGGGGGAACCACAGTCCTGTTTGTGGAGTCTCCTGTGGCCCCCTGACTGCACTGATGACTCAGGAGGCTCATTACTGGGGACACCATTAAGAAGTCCACGGGGATAATAGACACCTGGTCCTCTCAGGGTGAGGTCCCTGAGGAAGGGGACCTGAGGATGGTGTCAGGGCCTGGGGTGCAGTAGGATAAGGAGATAGTGAGCCCTGCGGCCTGTCTGCTGGAGTGTGTGAGCCAGATGCCTGGACCCCAGACACTAGAGGCCAGCACAGCAGAGGGCAGCTGGTGACTGGGACATCAAGTGAGGTTTGCTTTTCCTCCTGTCTCTGTGAGGGTGAGAATTTTGTGGGAAGCAAACTGGGACAGTGGGTGTGTCACGCCAGACTGAGGTGTCTGTCAAATAATTTTAAAAGGTAAGTTTTTTTAAATCTTAAATTTTTAATTTACTGGGGAGTCATTTGATTACAGTCTCAGAGACCATACTTGCTGACCTGTGCTTTTTCCCAGTGGTTCTCTGAGAAATGGAGAATGGGTGGAGGGGAGCACCTCAACACAGGGACTCTTATTCAAGCTGGGTGTTCTGTCTGCCCCATGTTCACCGGGTGTTGTGCCCACAACTATATGGATCCCATGCCCTGAATTCTGTTCTGTAGGTCTCTGTTTCAGGGCTCAGATTCAAAATGCTGGCTGTCACTCTGCAGTGCCTGCTGCTATGGCACGTCCCTCATCCTGGATCCTGCTCCTAGCTCTCAGTTCCAGAATGTGGGTTTTGCTCCATGCCTTATTTCCCTTCTTAGCCCCGTTTTCATGGCCCTTCCTTTCTCAGAGCCTGAGTGTGTTATTGGGATCCCTGGTTTCCAACTATCAGGATGTTGGTGATTTTGCTCTGGTCGCTAGGTGGCACAAGAGATGTTTCCCAGTGTCCTTGGGTCTGGGGATAGAGTGGGGGTGTCGTGGAGCACCTCAACAGCGTGGGGGTGCCATGTCTTCCCCGTGCCCACTGTCATGGGTATCCCTCACCCTGTTTTCGTGTTCCAGTTCTCAGTTTTGAAGCCCTCAGATACAGGCCGCGGACGGTAGCCCAGTTCAATGTTTGCAGAAATGGTGCCTTTTGCACCCTGCTCCCGTGTCTGGGTGCCTGATATATGATTACTCAGTGAGGGACATTCACCTCAGTGACAGCTCCAGTTCATCTCCCCACAAACCTAGGTTGTGGGCGCGGGGACCTGGGCAGTTGTGATACACATATTTTTTTTTTTTAAGATTTAATTTATTTATACAAGAACCAGGGTACAGGCCAGATGCATGGGAGGGTGAGAGGATTCACCAGAGACAGAGCTGGGAGCAGAACAGGCAGACTGACGAAATACATTGCTGAGGGGTGCAGTGGGCGCGACAGGAGAGGTCTGAGCGCCATGTCGGACCCTCGCCTGCCAGCCAGGATCGAACCCGCACTACAGAGGCTGCGTTCCGCTCCACAGTGCTGCGCTCAAACACCTGTGTCACCAGGGGAGGCCTGATACACGTGTGCTTTTCCAGCCTGTGTCGTTTTTCTGCACAAGCTTACAAGCTGGCCTTGGGCTATTTGCAGGTCTCTCCACGGAGTCCTTGTCTTCCTCTAATGGTGCCTGGAGCTGTTCTCTCACTTCCTGGCGATTCCTGCACAGTTCTCCACAGTTCCCATTCACAGGGTCGGTGCCTGAAATAGCTCTTTTCTACGCAGAGTCCCCCTTGATCTGTAGTTTGCTCTTGTTTTATTTTCTTTCTTTATTTTTCCTACTTTCTGTTGGTCAGAGATGCCCACTTTGTGGGTGGGGAGGGTAGCAGGGTTCTCTGATCTATCATGTTGATATTGCTAGTTCCTTCACACTAACATAGAGACTCCTGTGGAAATCTATTATGGATATGATCTTGTTTTTATTTTAATTCCACACAACAGCAGAATTATGTAAAATCTAATTTTGTCAATATAAATATGGATTCTAGACCACTGAAAAAGCTTTTTCCCTAGGCTACAACATTTTTTGAGTTGATTTTTTTTCTTGTTTTCCTTAAATTAGCTGGGATTGTTTCTCTTATATCTTACAGTAATTATATACTACTACATTCTCCTAAAAATCTTACAGTCACCAGAACCTGCCCCTCCATCACCCCCAAGAGGGAGGAGAGGATGAGATTGGGGGGAGGTGGGGAGTGGGCGGGGCTGCCCCAAGTCCAGATGTCCCCACTCACACATGGGCCTGAACAAACCTGCACATGGAGGGTGAGCAGCGGTGCTGGGGCCATAGGGAGGGACTGTCGGTCAACTATGAGATTCAACCGGAGTAGAATCCTAAGATCAGGTGAAATGTCCCTCATTTTCCAATCCCAGATACTGTGTGATAAAGGCACATTTCTGGAGCTGAACACAAAAGGCTCAACAGAGAGCTAGAGACACGAGGCTGCTCCACTCCACACCCTGAGAGTACCTCGGGGGCACTCCTGTGACTGTACTTGCAGGTGTCATGTTTTATTCTGCTCAATATTTTTATGCAGATGATGGCTCCAGGGGTGACCAATCTCACGGCCAAGACAGAATTCATCCACTTGGGGTTCCCCACCCAGGGGACCATGGGCTTCCTGCACCCACTGCTTTTCTCCCTGGTCTACCTGTGTGTCCTGCTGGGGAACGGGCTCATCTTCCTCATCACCACCCTACACCGGCACCTCCACACCACCATTTACTTCTTCCTGAGGAGTCTGTCCCTCACGGACCTCTGCCTCATCTCAGCCACAGTCCCCAAGTCCATTGCCAACTCTCTGAGGCACAACAGCTCAATCTCCATCCTGGGCTGTGTCCTCCAGGTCTTAATGGTGATTATGTCAGTAACTACAGAGATGCACCTGCTCACGGTGATGAGCCTTGACTGCTATGCTGCCATCTGCCACCCCTGCACTATGATGTCATCATGAGCAGGGACAGATGTGTGCAGCTGACAGCTGTGTCCTGGCTGGGTGGGGGTGTCATCTCTCTGATGCACACAGATGGAACCTTTTCATTGTCCTACTGTGGGTCCACTGTGGTCCCCCAGTTCTTCTGTGATGTCCCTCAGTTTTTGTCTATTTCCTGCACAGAAAATCTAATGAGCAAACTTGTCCCCATTCTCATTAATGTGACATTAGATTTCGGCTGTTTTACATTCAATGTCATTTCCTATGTCAACATCTTCTCTGCTATCAGGAAGATCCCATCCACGGAAGGGAAGGCCAAAGTCTACTCCACCTGCCTTCCCCACCTGCTGGTTGTGGTGTTGTTTCTCTCCACTGGAAGCTTTGCTCATGTAAAGCCGACCTCAAATACCCCGTCCGTGTCTGACCTGGTTCTTTCTATGTTCTACACGGTGGTGCCCCCCACCTTAAATCCCGTCATATAAAGTCTGAGGAACCAAGCCATGAGGTCAGCTGTGGGGAGACTGCTGAAGGGCCAATACTGTAAGATGTGAGATATCACAGTCTAAAATTACAGCCCCTAATTTATCCAGCTTTTCCCTTTAACTCTACATGTTATCATTTATAAAGTATAGATTTCTTGCATTAGGATTTTTTCCTTTTCCAGAAATTTATATTCTCATATTCTTCCATAAGCTGTGGTTTCCTGATTACTGCTATCATTTGCCAAATCTCCAATTATATGATGTTCATAAACTGAATTCCCACTTATGTTTGAAAACATAGAAAAAATGGCATAGGGAGAATGATCTAGAACTCACACATCCTGTGGAGGGGAGGGGTTACAGCTGAGTGGGTTCGCCCATCCCCTACAATCATAATGTGGCATCTTCCTCTAAGAGACATTCATGTTTCTGTTCAAAAGACAAATGGAAACCACTGTTGACTCTGCGAGAAATGGAAGGATGGAAGCTTCCTTGGGGAATTGGAGTCTATGCTACACCCTACAACTGATGTGAATATTAATTTCTATGATGCCTGATTTGATTGTAACAGGACTACACTGTTTAAGTACTACAATAAAAGTATAAAGTGTATGATATTTGTTGAGGAACTACATTTTTACTTTTCAAATATATGTCTTTTTTATACACATAATTTTTTATACACATCAAATAAAGGGTTTATTTTGGGGTTCCCTTAGTTTTTGAAATTGTATTTTGAGTCTCACGCCAGGACTTCTTGTTGACTCTGGTAGATGACATTCGCTTCCCTTTTCTTCTACTTTGGAAATAGCTATTTATTATACTATGTAAAGAACATTATTATACTATGTAAAGAACATTATGTTAATGACCAGCATGACATTTATTCTTGCACATAATTTGTACCCTAAATACTCAGCTTCTCATTATTGTCTTCCTTCTACTGTGACCATGAGTTGGGTTGATGTTCTTCCCTCAAGAGTATTTTCAAGGAGCAGGTTGCTATGTCTCCACAGTCTCCTGACTGATCATTACATACTCAGTCCAGAAAACATTTCTTTTAAAAATATATATGGGGGGCCTCCACAGTGGAACAGCGGTTGAGTGCTGGGTTGTGAAGCTGCCTGCAGCCTCTACAGCACAAGTTCAATCCCCGGCTGCTCCCCGGCCACCAGAGAAAGGTCCCACATGGTGCGCAGACCTCTCCTGCTGCCCGTTGCTCCCCTCAGCCGTGCACTTCGGTCCTTCTACTTGCTCTGCTCCCCGCTCTGGCTCTGGTGAGTTCTCTCACCCTCCTGCACTTCTGACTATACCCAGTGCTTGTATAAACAAACAAACAAATAAATAAATAAAAATCAATCTTAAAAAAATAAAATAAAATAAAAAATATGTATATGGGAATCACCAGACCAAGTCCATTCAGATTTCGGATTTTTATCAATAACATGTGCTAGAAAATCACTCAATTAAGCATTCATTTCAATGAATGTATTTGAGCAAAGATCTATCCCCTTGAGATCCTTATTTGAGTCTCCTCTGTTTTTTTTAAATATTTTCAGTTTGTCACTTGGACAAAACTTCTGTCTTTTGAGATGGGTATTTGAGTTCATGAGTGACATAATATGAAGTCATGTGAATTTTTTTTTTTTATAAATTTTATTGTTATATTCCCCATACAATTGCAGCCCCCCATTCTGAGCCCAATCCCTCCCCTCCCGCCCCCGCCCGCCTAAAAGTGTCTCTGGTTCATAGTTTTTTGTTGATTTTGATTTTCACTTTCTTATAGTTATTCATTTTCCTGGTCCCTTATTTAAGTTTTCTAGATTCCTGCTATGAGTGAGACCATCCGGTATTTTTCTTTTTCTTTTTGGCTTATTTCGCTGAGCATGATCCCTTCCAGCGCCATCCATGTTGCTGCAAATTGCATGTGTTTATCTTTTTTGAATGCTGAGTAATATTCCATGGTATATATGTACCACATCTTCTTGATCCAGTCATCTATTTTTGGGCATTTGGGTTGTTTCCAAAGCTTAGCTATTGTAAACAGTGCTGCTATAAACATAGGGGTGCAGGTGTTCTTTGGAATTGATGTTTCTGTGTCCTTTGGGTAAATACCTAGGAGTGGAATTGCTGGATCATATGGAAGCTCTATGTTTAGTAGGTCCAGAAATCTCCACACAGCTCTCCACAGTGGTTGGACCAGTTTGCACTCCCACCAACAGTGCAGAAGAGTTCCTTTTTCTCCACACCCTCGCCAGCATTTGTTGTTGCTAGTTTTTTTTAATATGTGCCATTCTCACTGGTGTAAGATGGTATCTCATGGTAGTTTTGATTTGCATTTCCCTGATGGCAAGTGATGTTGAACATTTTTTCATATGCCTGTTGGCCATTTGCATTTCCTCTTCAGAGAAGTTTCTTTTTAGCTCTTCTGCCCATTTTTTGACTGGATTATTTTCTTTGTTGTTGCTGAGTCTCATCAGCTCTTTGCAGATTTTTGTGATCAGTCCATTATCATTAGTGTTGGGTGCAAAGATGTTCTCCCAGTCAGTGGGGTTTCTCTTTGTTTTTGTTATTGTCTCTTTTGCTGTGCAGAAGCTCTTTAATTTGATGTAGTCCCAGCTGTTTATCTTTGCCTTCACTATCACTGCTTTGGGTGATGTGTCTGTAAAGATGTCTTTGATGTGCAGATCACGTAGTGTTTCGCCTATATTTCCTTCTATATATTTTATGGTTTCAGGACTTATGTCTAGTTCTTTAATCCATTTTGAGTTGATTTTTGTGTATGGTGTGAGGTAGTGGTCAAGCTTCATTCTTTTGCATGTAGCAACCCAGTTTTCCCAGCACCATTTATTGAACAAACTTTCTTTGCTCCAATGCATAGTCTTTGCTCCTTTGTCAAAGATTAGTTGACCATAAATCTGTGGATATATTTCTGGATTTTCTATTCGATTCCATTGGTCTGTATGTCTGTTCTTGTTCCAATACCATGCAGTTTTGATGATTATGGCTTTGTAGTATAGTTTGAAGTCTGGGAGTGTAATGCCTCCATTCCCTTCTTTTTTTTTCAGGAGAGCTTTGACTATTCGGGGTTTTTTGTGATTCCATATGAATTTCATCAATAATTGTTCTATTTCTTTGAAGAATGACATTGAAATTTTGATTGGAATAGCATTGAATCTGTATATTGCTTTTGGAAGGATGGCCATTTTAATAATGTTTATTCTTCCAATCCACGAGCAGGGGATGTCTCTCCATTTCTTTGTGTCTTCTTCTATTTCTTTTAACAGTGTTTTATAGTTTTCTTTGTATAGGTCCTTTATCTCTTTTGTTAGATTTATTCCCAAATATTTGATTTTTTTTTGTTTCAATAACAAAAGGAATGTTTTTTTTGATTTCTTCTTCTTCAGATTTATTGTTTGTGTATAGGAAGGCTACTGACTTTTGCATGTTGATTTTGTATCCTGCCACTTTACTGAACTGATTGATGAGTTGAATTAGCTTTTCTGTGGAGTTTTTGGGGTTCTCTATGTATAATATCATATCGTCTGCAAATAGTGATAGTTTGACTTCTTCTTTTCCTATTTGGATTCCTTGGATGTCTTTCTCTTGTCTTATTGCCCTGGCTAGGACTTCCAGTATTATATTGAAAAGCAGTGGTGAGAGTGGACATCCTTGTCTTGTTCCAGATCTTAATGGAATTGCTTTCAGCTTTTCACCATTGAGAATGATGCTGGCTGTTGGCTTGTCATAGATGGCCTTTATGATGTTGAGGTATGTTCCTTGTATCCCAAGAATTTCAAGGGCTTTTATCATGAATGGGTGTTGCACTTTGTCGAAAGCTTTCTCAGCATCTATTAATATTATCATATGGTTTTTATATTTCTTTTTGTTGATGTGTTGGATAACGTTGATTGATTTTCGGATGTTAAACCATCCTTGTGCCCCTGGAATGAATCCTACTTGGTCGTGGTGAATTATCTTATGGATACATTGTTGGATTCTGATGGCTAAAATTTTATTGAGGATTTTTGCATCAGTGTTCATTAGGGAGATTGGCCTATAGTTTTCCTTTTTAGTGTTGTCCTTGTTCGGTTTTGGTATTAGTGTAATATTGGCTTCATAGAACGTGTTTGGTATTGTCCCTTCCTTCTCAATTTTTTGGAAGAGTTTGTGAAGGATAGGCACTAATTTGTCTCTGAATGTTTGGTAGAATTCATTTGTAAATCCATCAGGTCCTGGGCTTTTGTTTTTGGGGAGGTTTTTGATTACCATTTCAATTTCGCTAATTGTAATTGGTCTGTTTAGGTGTTCTATTTCTTCTTTATCTAGCTTTGGGTGATTGTAGAGTTGTAGGAATTTGTCCATCTCCTCTAGATTATTAAACTTATTTCCATATAACTGTTCATAGTAGTTACTGATTATTCTTTTGATTTTCTGCTGTGTCCATTGTGATTTCTCCTCTTTCATTGATGATCCTGTTTATTTGTGCTTTCTCCCTTTTTTCCTTTGTGAGCCTGGGTAGGGGTTTGTCTATTTTATTGATTTTTTCAAAGAACCAGCTCTTGGTTTCATTGATCTTTGGATTGTTTTTTTAGTTTCAATTTCATTTATTTCTGCTTTGGTTTTTATTATTTCTTTTCTTCTACTGGTTTTGGGGTTTTTTTGTTGTTCTTTTTCTAGATCTTTGAGCTTCGAGATTAGGTTGTTTCTTTGAGTTCTTTCTTGTTTCTTGATGTGAGCTTCTATTGCTATATATTTTCCTCTTATTACTGCTTTTGCTGCATCCCATACATTTAGGATATTGGTGTCCTCCTTGTAGTTCAATTCAAAAAATTTTTTAATTTCTTCTTTGATCTCCTCATTAGTCCAGTGGTCTTCCAGTAGTGTGGTTTTTAATCTCCATGAGGTAGGAAAGTTCCTTGCCTTCTTTTTATGGTTTAGTTCTAGTTTGATGCCTTCATGGTCAGAAAAGATGGTTGGTATGATTTCAATCTTGGTGTATCTGTTGATGTTTGTCTTGTGCCCCAGTATGTGATCGATCCTGGAGAATGATCCGTGTGCGCTTGAGAAAAATGTGTACTCCGTTTTTTTGGGGTTTAGTGTTCTATAGATGTCTGTTAAGCCCAAATGCTCTAGGTCCTTATTTAGAGCTTTGGTTTCTTTACTTATTTTTTGTCTTGTTGATCTATCCATTGTTGATAGTGGTGTGTTGAAGTCTCCCACTACGTATGTGTTTTCTCTGATGTCTGTTTTTAGAGAAGACAACAGTTGTCTGATATATTTTGGTGCTCCTTCGTTTGGTGAGTATATGTTAATGAGTGTTATTTCTTCTTGAAGTATTGTCCCCTTGATCATAATGTAGTGACCATTGGGGTCTCTTTTTATCTTTTTGAGTTTGAAATCTGTTTTATCTGATATAAGTATAGCTGTTCCTGCTTTCTTTTTTGGCCCATTTGCTTGTAGGATTGTTTTCCATCCTTTGACTTTGAGCCTATTTTTATCTTTTGTAGCTAAATGTGTTTCCTGGAGACAGCAAAAGGTTGGGTTTTGTTTCTTAATCCAGGCTGCAACTCTGTGTCTTTTTATTGAAGAGTTTAGTCCATTTACATTTAGAGTTAATATTGATATGTTAACATCTGTATTTGCCATTGTGTTTGTCTTTCCTTTGATTTTATTTATTTATTCTTTTAATAACTTTTTTTTTTTGGCCTTCTTTCATTGTTATTCGTCCCTCTGAGGTTCTGGCTTTAGGACTCCTTGTAGTATTTTTTGGAGTGGGGGTTTAGTTGCAATGAAATTCCGGAGTTTCTGTTTGTCTGGGAAGGTCCATATTCTTTCTTCAAAGAGGAAGGAGAGCTTTGCGGGATAGAGTATTCTTGGTTGGCATCTGTTTTCTTGGAGTCTGTTGACTATGTCCCTCCACTCTCTCCTTGCCCGTAGTGTTTCTTCGGAGAAGTCTGATGTCAGCCTGATTGGCTTTCCTTTGAATGTTATCTGTTTCTTCCCTCTTGCCAGCTTCATTATTTTTTCCTTGTCCTGGATTCTTGGGAGCTTTACTATTATGTGTCTTGCTGTATTTTTTCTTTCGTCGTGGAAGTTTGGTGTTCTTCTTGCTTCTTGTATATCAATTTTCAGCTCCATCTTCACATTTGGGAAGTTCTCTTCAATTATCTCTTTGAATATTTTCTCTGTTCCTACTTCTCTCTCCTCTCCTTCTGGTATTCCTATAACTCTTATATTTCCTTTCCTCATAGAGTCAGATAGTTCCCGAAGTCTTTCTTCATTCTTTTTCCTTCGTACTTCTCTTTCCTTTTCTGTTTTGGTTCTTTTTATTTCTGTGTCTTCAAGATTACTTATTCGTTCTTCCATTTCATCAATTCTGCTTTCATTGCTTTTCCCAGAATTCTTTAGTTCTTCCACTAATTCTTTGATCTCCTGCATTTCTTTTACTTCCCTCTTTAGGGACTCAATTTCATTCTTCTGATCGTTGATTATTTTTCCCTTATCATTGTTTTCCTTTATGACTTCTGTCAGTTTTTTAATCACGGCAATTTTAAATTCTCTTTCTGGAAGACTCAGAAGTTCTTCCAAGTTACTGTCGTTGCAATCTGGGGGCTGGTTTTCTTTTTGTGGTGTGCTTTTTCTCTGGAGAGTTGCTAGGTTGCGTGTGGTTCTTCTCCTCCCTACTGTCTGTTTTCTAATTTGCCGTATGCGTTGGGACACTGTGTTGTTGGGACTGGCCGGCATCTTGGGTGGGCTTCTCTTCTCCCCTCTGGTTCCTCCTGGAGTCATCTGTCAGTTTCAAGCAGTCTTTATTGGAGAAAGGTCCCTGTCCTAAAATGTCGATGTGGGGACACACTCCCCTGTGCGCCTGGTCTGCCCCGGCGGTGGGTTCCTGCTCCCCCTCTGGGCTTGGACTGCAGGCCAGAGGGGGTCTGGCGTGGGCGAACTTCCCCCGCTCACCTCTGGCTCCTGAGGAAGCCTTCTGCAGGTAGTCTTTACTGAAGAAATGTCCCTGTTCTAAAATGGTGATGTGGGACACACTCCCTGCGCGTCCGGTGTCAGGCACACTCTTCTGCATGCCTGGTCTGCCCTGGCTGTGGGTGCTCGCTCTCCCTGTGGGCTCAGACTACTTGTTCGGAAGGAGCTGGGTGTGGGCTAACTCCCCAGCTGGCCACTAGTTCCTTCAGGATCCTGTGCTGTCTACAAGTCGCTAGGTGGCACCAAAGATCTCTCCTAGAGCCCTTGGGGAGCTGATTTTCCACGCCGTGGGACAGGGAGCAAAGCGGGGATGGTAGGGTACACCTCAACGGCTTTGGGGTGCTGTGTCTGCCTTGTGCCCCACCGTCGTGGGGAACCCACGCCCCTAATTTCGTGCCCCAGGTCTCAGTTCCAACGCCCTCAGTTCCAGGACGCGGGCTGTAGCCCAGTTCAGTGGCGCGGGAAGGGCGCCTTTTGCACCGCTCCCGTGCCTGGGCATCTGGTTCCTGCTCACTCAGGGAGGGACCTTCACCTCAGTGAGGACCTCCGCGCCTCCCCGCAAGCCTAGGTCGTCTCCCAAGCCTAGGTCGCAGGCGCGGGGACCTGGGCAGCCGCGATCCTGGTCTGCACTTGCTTTTCAAGAGCGCCGAGCGCGCCGCTATCCGTGCAAGCTTACCGCAGCCCAGGCTGTGTGCGCGTCTCCCGGGGTCTTTGTTCTTCTCTAATGGCGCCCGGAGCCGTTCGCTCACCGCCGCGCGGATCCTGCAGGGTTCTCCACAGCTCCCGTTCACGGGGTGTGGTGGCTGAAATAGTTCCTTTCCACTCACAGTCCCGCTTGCTGCGTCCGTTTTTCTTGTTGGCCGTTTTGGTTTGTTGTTTCCTCCCCTCTGCCGGTCGGAGAGTGCAGCCTCTGTGGGCGGGGGAGGGGAGCAGGGTTCTGTGCTTCCCTCCCTTCTGGTCCTCTTTTATGGCCACTTTCTTCTTTGGGCAGTTTGCTGGAGTCACCCGTTTATCTTCCGTGTCCCAGTTCTCACTGGGACCTGCCGCTTTTCCTCCCTATTCACTTTTTTTAATGGGAGATCTTACTCGCAGCGTCTCCTCGCCGCCATGTTGCTCCGCCCCCTGAAGTCATGTGAATTTATAACTTGCCACCATCAAATAAATGCTTTATTCACGGGTTTTTGTGGCTTTCATTTGGGGGTTAGTTTCCCACTCTGTAATCACAGGGCCCCTGCACTCCACAAAACACCCATTACTACCTCATCCACTTCCATGCCCACCCTCCACCCTCTGTTGCCTCTGGTAACTACATGTTTTCCCTAGTCCACGATTTGCTTTTGCCGCATTGTGTACTATATGATTTCTGTATTTTCTATTCCCAGATGAGTGAGACCATCAACTATCTGTCTCTTGCTGTCTGTTATTTCACTTTAAAAAATCACCACATGGTCCATCCGTGTTGACCCATATACATGATTTCATGTTTTAATGGCTGTGTAGTATTCCATTGAGTGTGGACCCACATTATTGATTCCTTCCTCTGTGCATGACACTGTATTGGGGCCATGAACAGCAATGGTGGATGGCGTGTCCGTGAACATAGGTGTACGTGGTCTGCCTTGTAGTGTCTGGGCATCTGTGAAAAACAGCTAGCAGAGGTTGTTCCATCCTATGGTTGTTCCGTTTTTGTTGACTGAAGAAATCTCCAAGACATTTTCCCAAAAGAGGTGAGAGGCCCTTTCTCTCCCTCCCTCACCTCCTGTTGTGTCCAGTCTCTTGATTTGTCCCTGCTTGCAGGGGAGAGTGACAAGTCACTGCAGTTTAACTTGTGTTCTCTCACCCTTAGTGCTGTTGAACAATATTGTGTGGATTAAAATCACGATAGGACCCAAAACCATAAAATTGCAGAAAGAAAACATGGGGTGATGTCCTAGAGGACACATAACCCACAATGTATACAGGGACACAAGATCAAGGAGAAGGGAAGAAAAGCACATAGAAACAAGTGCCCCCCCCACACTAGAGCGCTCCTGGGCCTCAGAAACTGCTGTGAGCACAGGCCCTGCACGGGGAGAAGCCACGTGCACCCCACACTCCTGGCAAGGGTGCATGTCCATCCACACACGTGTGTCTCCACCACAACAGGGAGCAGCACCCCAGTCAAGACCCGGGCCAAGGCCGACATGGACAGTCTCTAAGGTGGACGTGCCGGTGCCTGTAGAGTCAAGGGCAGGTAGATTCAGGCTCCAGATCCAGCTCTGAGCTTCGCTGGTGCGTCCTGACCCCCGCACGGATGTGTTTGTTCCCGTCCAGGGATGGGCTCTTCCTGCGGGGCCAGAGGAGTCCAGGGTATGATCTTATCATTATTCAGCCTTAACATCTAATAAGCTGGGCGGACTCTGTCCTGCTGCTTCCTGGGACCTCTGAGAGCTGCTGATGACGACACTTCAGCTCCTCACATTCAACCCACATTTTCCACCATGTCACTTTCCCCTCACAGAGTGTGCTGGACACCCAAATCCACGTGGTCCGAGTCTGTTTTCTGAGAGACTTAAATGTGGGGAATGTGCTCCTGGATGCCGAGAAGATTTTCTCAGCCGAGATTAGCAGGAAGGACTAACTGTACTTTTTTCTCAAGTCATGAACAGAACTTTCAGATGACACAGATTACCCCATGATTCCCTGGGGCAGCAGCCCCAGTTGCCCCTCCCCCAGTTACCCCACAACCTTCTTCCTGAACCCCTATGTGCCGGGGACCAGCCTCTGGCAAAATGTTGTGTCAGGGGTTCCTGAAAGGATTAGACGGCGTCGGCAAAAACGAAAGGGCTGAGGGGAAGGGGATGAGGAGACACTGACACTTAGTGAGGTGTTAGTATCTTCTGCCGAGAGACTCAGCAGGTCTTTATTCATTTTTAGTAAGCAGGAAAAAAAATACATTGTCATGTGTAAAGCAGAAACAATTAGTGTATTTTATTCCCATGGACTACTGGCTCCTATGGGTCCCAGCTAGACAGTAGCCTTCAAGGTTAATAGATAAAAAAAAAAAACAGACCTAGCACTAAAACTTATTATTTCAGCTAGACAATTACCTAAGACAGTGGATAGCCGCCAGTGCATCCCTATCAGCTAAAGCCTCAGCATGAAAAGACTATTTAATCACATGGCCTTCAGCCGGAGACCAGCTGCTGCTCAGCTATCAGAACTTTTTCTACCTAGAAACTCCTTAACTCAAATAGCTTCATTTAAAACTTTCCCAAGAAACTTCAAGAGAAGGCAAAAGAAGGACCCACTATAATTATTGTATTGTAAGGCTTGTCAGGCATGTTCAACAAACCATCTCCCATTGTCAAGTGGGCCAAACTGCCCAAAAACTATTTTCTAAACAGACAATTTTCCGTGCCATTTACTGACAGTATGCTGATACATATAATTTATTGCCTAATATACTTCTTGATAAATTTTTCTCTCTCTATGACCAAGAACAAAAAGCAAAGGGATGCCAGATCTTCAGCCCCACGGTGTGAGGCCTTTTCTCTTAGCTGCTTGTCAGTATCCTATCTGGCTGGGGCCACAAGGCCTCCTGCAGCACCTATGCAGACACCAGCCCATCGTTACCTCCTGGCCCTGTTCCAGCAGTAATATCCTCCACTGAGTAGGAACAAATGGGGTGTCCTCTCCCCGGAGGGTACCCGCCCACAGAGTGCGCAGGGGACTCCCTCCCTGCAGGCAGGAGCCTCCTGGGGCAACCAGGATAGCCAGGGCCAGCCGCAGGTAGGAAGCTGTGGGACAACATCTGGTGAACAGGGGGGAATTGCAGGCCTGGAAGGAGGGCCTCTCCTCAGCGACCACATGCCAGAAGCTGAGGTCAAAGCCCTGTCCCCTCGAGTCTGGGGAGGTCATCATGGGTCATGGACCCCATGGACACTGAGCTGGGCCCACCCACCACGTGGACCCACACTGTCTTTAATAATGGGACCAGCACCTGGTCCCCACGGCAGGTCAGTGGAGGCTGATGGAGTCTGAGCAGGAGGAACCACAGTTCAGTCCCCACAGGAGTCAAGACTAACAGAACTGCCTCTGGCACCCTCAGTGCACTAATTATCACTGAGATGTGCTGCAGGACGACGCCAATTAAGACAGTCAACAACAACAAAAAATGCATTTGTCCCTCTGGAGGAAGGTCCCTGAGGGCTGGAATCTGGACCGTGTCCAACACACTGACACCAGCTCCAGAGCTGAAATAGCCCAGCCCTGAGGCTCTGCTCTGTCCATGAGGCGGCGCAGGACTGGGTGCAACATCCCATGAGTGCTCAGAGGCTCCCCACGTGCCCCGACCATGGAGTGAGAGGCCGGGACACCCTCTGCCCACACCACGGGGACAACCTTAGGACAGAGACTTGACAAGGCAGCTGAATCTTTCCCCCAGACTGCAGATATTTAGCTCTTAAACAGTTTCCAAGGAGAATCCATTCAGATTGAAAGATTTCAGATTTCAAGCTTCATTACACATCTCAGAAAGCACCGTAATTAAAATATTCATTCAGAAAAGAACTACACATTCTCAAGGTTCCCAAATAGCTCCGTTTCACACCACAATATTTTTTATGGGATTAGTTTCAATGGGAGAAATTAACTTTTTTATTAAATATTCCAAAGTCTGCGAAATTTAATACATTTATCATAGAGAATGTTTTGAATTGTGGCCGATGAAATATTGTTTAAAAACTGATTTTAGCATTCAGGACAGTGAGTGAATATCACATATTAAATGAAATCACAACTAATGGAATTATAATGATAAAGAAATATAAGATGAAAAAATAAAAATATAAGATGAAAATTAAAATACTTTTTGTTAAAATTCAGAGCTTTATGCCTTTTTGACCCCAAATTTACAACACATACGTTTCAAGAAGAAATTCAAAAACATTTTAAGCAACAACCGTTGATGGTTTCATGGCTCTTACACTAATGTGAGCCTGGCAGGGATGTCTATTTATGGACATGAACTTGGAATTTTTCCAAAACTTCGTCACTCAGATTGTTACTGATATTGTAAAATGAAGAAGTGACAGTATTTTAACAGAATTATATGTCAAAATTTATCTTATTATTATAAATATTTAAATCAATGAAAAGCTTTGACATCTAGACTACTTTGTGCCCTTATTGATATTATTATTTTTATTAAAGTACTTTTAAATTTTCAAACTAATGTATACCTACAAGTTTATTTCCCACATTCTCCATAAAAGTCCTGCCTCCCCAGGGCCTGCCCCTCCGTCACCGCACAGAGGGGGGAGAGGGTGAGCTTGGGGAGTGGGAGGAGATTGGGCAGGGCTGCCCCATGTCCAGACGTCCCCACTCATGCACGGGCCTGGGAGGAGGAACAAACCTGCACCCAGGGGACCTGGGGACCTGGGACCAGCAGGGACAGCCACACATACAGACTGTCCGGCACAGCCCTGGAGCAGCCTCCTCCCTGCACAGATGTTCATGAGTCTGAGGGGGACAGAGGGGCCGGGAGATACCCGGGGTGGATGAGACCATGCAGGAGGGATGTGTGGGCTTGAGGAAACTCTGCGGGAAATGTGGTCTCTGGGTCCTCAGATGTGGGGAGTCAGGGGCAGGGAGATGAGGAGATGAGGGGATGGACCAGGAGGCAGCAGTGAGGCCACAGGGGCAGGAATCTGACAAAGGAGGCGTCAGGACATGCTGCACGTGGACGCCGAGCCCAGATCATTCAGTTCCATGACTGTGTCAGGTCCTGGGGAGCAGGAAAACGGGGACCCGCACAACCCACCTCCCTACACACCCGTCCCTATGGGGTCTCCCCAGACCAGGGCTGTGCTGAAGGAGCAGGGACAGGCTCTAAGGGTGGGGAGGGGCTGGGCATGGTCATGTGTCCTCTGGGGCTGTTCCCTGGACAACCTCTGTGAGGTGTGCTGGGCAGAGAAGCTGGGGCCTGGCAGGAGGGGAGCCGCGGGCCTGGGGCAGTGGGGATGGGCATTCACTTGGGTTTACTGACACATGTGAGATTCTAATTTGTTCAAGTTTGTAGGGGAAAGATGAAATTTCCTGGTCATTACCAAATTTCAGAAACAATTTGGACAACATAATAATGACATATGAGATGGAAATAAAAGATTGAATTAGCAGGACACACAGAGGAGGACATGAGACTCCATAGCGCCTAGAAGGACGAATTACCTGGTAAATAGATTGAATCATTATCCTATACTTACAACTCAGCTTATGCTCAATACTTGAAGATTTGACAATTCTTGCTCTTCTCTTTCATACAGATGACATCTCCAGGGGAGACGAATCTCACGGCCATGACAAAATTCGTGCTGCTGGGGTTCCCCACCCAGGGGACCATGGGCTTATTGCACATGCTGCTCTTCTCCCTGGTCTACCTGTGTGCCCTGCTGGGGAACGGGCTCATCGTCCTCATCACCACCCTGGACCGGCACCTCCACACCCCCATGTACTTCTTCCTGAGGAGTCTGTACTTCTCAGAACTCTGCCTCATCTCAGCCACGGTCCCCAAGTCCATTGCCAACTCTCTTAGGCACAGCAGCTCCATCTCCTTCCCGGGCTGTGTCCTCCAGATCTTCATGATGATTATGTCAGCAGGTACAGTGCTGACCCTGTTCATGGTGATGAGCGTTGAACGCTATGCTGCCATCTGCCACCCCCTGCACTATGAGGTCATCATGAGCAGGGACAGGTGTGTGCAGCTGACAGCTGTGTCCTGGCTGGGTGGGGGTCTCTATGCTGTGATGCACACAGCTGGAACCTTCTCCTTGTCCTACTGTGGGTCCAGCGTGGTCCACCAGTTCTTCTGTGACATCCCCCAGTTATTGGCTATTTCCTGCTCTGGAAATTTGATGAACGAACTTGTTCCCATTCTCATCAGTGTTGTCTGGGGTATCTGCTGTTTTATTTTCATCGTCATTTCCTACGTTCACATCTTCTCTGCTGTCAGGAAGATCCCATCCACAGACGGGAAGGCCAAAGTCTTCTCCACCTGCCTTCCCCACCTGCTGGTTGTAGTGCTGTTTCTCTACATTGGAAGCATGCATATCTGAAGCCGACCTCAGAGACTCCATCCATGTCTGACCTGGTCATTTCTATGTTCTACATGATGGTGTCCCCCACCTTCAAGGAACCAAGCCTTGAAGGTGGCTGTGGGGAGACTGATAAATGACAAATACTCTTAGATGTGAGATTTCATAATGTAAAATTATAACTCATCATTAATTCAGCTTTTCCCCTCTAACTCTTATATGTCATCATTTATAAAGCATAGGCTTCTTGCATTAGAATTTTTCATTTTCCAGAAATTTATATTCTCATATTCTTCCATAAACTCCTGTTTCCTAAAATACTACAATCCTTTCCCCAACCCCTCCCTACATGGTATGCATCGACTGAAAGCAGCTCTTGGTTAAAAACAAGTATTTGACGTAGAAAGAATATTCTAGAACTCAGGCATCACCAACTTTACAAAATGAAGCAGTGGTTAAAGGGGTAGTCGTTGAGAGCACATGGTCACAAGATCCCAGTCCTGGGCACTCGGTTCCCACAGCCGATGTGTGTCTCCAATGAGAAGCCCATCTTTGTGGAATGGAGGGGAGAAGAGAGTGCCCCCCCCATCACACACAATTTCTTTTTTTTTAAATGCTGATGAACTTGGCCCCTCAAGTTTTTATTTATTTATTTGTTTATTTATTTATTTATTTATTTATTTATTTATTTATTTATTTATTTATTTATACAAGCACTGGGAACAGTCAGAAGTGCGGGAGGGTGAGAGAATTCCCCAGAGCCAGAGCAGGGAGCAGAGCAGGCAAAAGAACCAAAGTACATTGCTGAGTGGTGCAGTAGGTAGCAGGAGAGGTCTGTGGGCCTTGTGGGACACTCGCCGGCTGATGGGGATCGAACCGGTGCTACAAAGGCTGCAGGTAGCTTCAGGGCCCAGTGCTCAACTGCTGCGCCAACAGGGGAGGCACCTCATGAGGCATGGGCTCATCTTTTTAATAGCTGTGTAGTATTTCAGTGAGTGTGGACCCACATTGTTCATTCTTCTGTGCACTGCACTTGGATTGAGGCCATGGCCAGCAACAGTGGTCAGTGCAGCTGTGAACACAGGTGTACATGGTCTGCACTGTAGAATCTGCGCATCTGCCATAATACCCGGCAGAGGTTGGTCCAACCTGTGGGAACTCTTTTTGCATCATCTGAAGACATCGTCTGAGGCCCTTTATTTCCTTCCCTTCTCACAGGAGACAACTCATTACAGTTTGGATTTCTATTTTCCTTATTAGCGCAGTTGAACAATTTGGAATGGATTAAAAATCTGCATTAGATGAAGCCTTAAGATACCAGAAAGCACACCTGGGTGCTGCCCACCGCACATCTACCCCATAGATGAACTTGGGGACACACGCCAAGGACCAGGGAACATCAGCACATAGGAACAAGTGACCCCCCCAACACTAGAGAGCTTCTGTGCCTCAGAAAAGCCATCGTCAAAATGGGCCCCTGCACTGGGAGATGATTGTGCACATCACACACCTGACAAGGGTGAGTGTACAAAGTACAAAAAAACCTACAAACCCAGTACGGAAATAGACACCCCAACCACACATGGCCGGGGCCTCTCCAGCCCCGCCCACCCGTCGGGGAGGCTGACCCAGGCCCTGCCTGTCAGCGACCTGCGCCCGCCCTTGGCACCATCGGGTGCCCCCTCTCATGCTCCAGGCTGACCTGGAGCTGTTTGGGGCCTGCCATCTTGGATTGTGTCCTATCCATATTCTGCGCACGGCTGCCCCTCCCTGGACCAGCTGTCTGTAGCCTGGAAACCAGGTCACTAGGCACGTGTGCAGAAGCTGAGCACGGCTAGCGCCTGACCGCGGAGGACGCCTGCTCGT
Source organism: Talpa occidentalis (assembly GCF_014898055.3). NCBI lineage: Eukaryota > Metazoa > Chordata > Mammalia > Eulipotyphla > Talpidae > Talpa > Talpa occidentalis. The sequence goes on along the minus strand of NW_023601851.1, from coordinate 13,132,404 downwards.
CCCACACCAATGAGCCCACGCGGGTTGGCGCGGGTGGCGCTCTGGCCGTGTCTCCCAGGCCAGGCTGCTGTCAGTGTGCTGGCCCGGCGCGTGCTGAGAGGTGCCGATGGGCCCGCGGGTGACTGAGGGGCCGCAGAGCTGCCAGCCCTCCCACAGGGCCGCTGCCCCCCCGCCCCGCTGCTGCTGCTGCTGCTGCGGCCATGCTTCCCTCGCTCTGCCAGGGGCGGTGCCGGCCGCGCTCCAGACCTGAGGGGAATGTAGTGCTAACTCTGCTCGAAGCGTCACGAGGAGCAGCTGCGAAAGCTGTTCACTGCGCGTAATGCAGGATTACGAAAAAGTTGCGAAAATGTATTAGGTGGAATGTTGGGGAACAATAAGAGGATGTAAGTTTGTCATTATAACAGCAAAAGCAGAAACAACAGCCTCCTCGTAGTCTAGTGTCTCCAGACATCGCCGAGGATGGCCCCGCAGCCTCGCCCGCACCTACACGTGTTTGTCCCTCTCTGTTTATTTTCTTCTGCTGCGCAGACCAGGACAGTGTCCCGAGGGCACCTCGCTGTTGGGCTCTCACCCAGAGGCCGGAGTTTCCCAGTAAGGGTCAAATTGACAAAATTACAGGATTTGCGTGCATTAATATAACACCATCATTTAGTGTAGACATAAAGACATGCAAAGAATATTAAGAAAGGCCTCCCTGGTGGTGCAGCGGTTGAGCGCTGGGCTGTGAAGCTGCCTGCAGTCTCTGCAGCGTCGGTTCGATCTCCGGCCCCGGTGAGGGTCCCACATGGCGCGCAGACCTCTCCTGCCACCCACTGTTCCCCTCAGCAGTGTACTTCATCAGTCTGCCTGCTCTGCTCCCCGCTCTGGCTCTGGTAAATCCTCACACCCTCCCGCGCTTCTGACTGTACCCAGTGCTTGTATAAATAAAGAAATAAATCTTAAAACAATATTAAGAAGATTTAAATTTGGGAAGATAAAATGCTCAGTGTGTGTTGCTGGCTGTCTGGCTATAGATCCTCTCTGCTGACTCCATCGATCTTTCCCATCTGTGATGTCCAATATTTCAAAATTTCACACCCAAAATTTCATGATAAAATGTAGTTCCAATTGGATATCAGACATTTAATTCGTTCTCAGACATTCACTCTGTTAGAAGCAAGGCAGGCTGATCTTGCCTTTGGCCCAGGGGAGTTCCAGGTGGGCACAATATAAATTTGGAGGCAGCCAGGAACGGTTAGAAGAAATGGCAAAATCTTGATATTTGAACTTCTGGGTTGACAACTTCTAAATGACTGGCATTATTAACTTTATATTTTTTGCCCATAGATAATTTTGTGAATATTATTCCTTGATTCTGTCATAGTTTACTGGTCAATAAAAGTTATGGTATGCAATGAAAATTCAATATGTATACTGAATTATGAAACTGAATTAAACCATTATAACCTCATACTGAGAATATTCATTGCCAACATTTTTTGCCAAGTTTGTATGACATAATTAAAATATTTAAATTAATCAAACATTAATTGTCTTAACGTTGTATGAATTCAAATTCATACCCATTTATTCACAATTAAAACTATTGTGGATAGCATGATAATATACACTAAGATCTCTCAAAAATTTGGTTTCATTCTTTTGAATGTCACCGCCCAGTTCTCCCAACCCCACTTATTGAAGGCTCTTCACATGCTACAGTGTAAATTCCTGGCTCCTTTCTCAAGATTAATTGTGTCAAACTAGATCAGTATCTCATATTTCCATGCAAAAACTAATTAAAACAATAAACCGTTTCAGTTAAGTTGGAAGGTTACAAAATCAACACATGAAAATCAGTTACCTTCCTATACGCCAAAAAAAAAAAAAATGAGGTAGAAGAGGAAAGAATTAAGAAAACAATCCTATTGTAGTCACAAAATTAAGCACCTAGGAGCAGGGCCTCCCCTAGTGGCACAGACAGTTGAGTGCCATGCTTTAAAGCTGTCCACAGCCTCTGCAGCTCTGGTTTGATCCTGGCCGACCGGTGAGACCTCTCCGGCCATGCCCGCTGCTCCCCTCAGCAGTGTGTTTTATCAGTCTGCCCGTTTTGTTCCCCGCTCTGTCTCCGGTGACTCCTCTCACCCTCCCACTCATCTGGCCTGTACTACCGTTCTTGTATAAATAAATACATAGATAAATAAAAAGAACCTAGGAGCAAACCTACCAAAAGAGGTTGAGGCTCTACACACAAAAAAATTGTAAGATATAGTTAAAGATCTGGAAAATGCAAATAAAAAGAAATTTATTCCCTTGTCAATGATTACAAGAATCGGCATTGTCAAAAGGCCATCCCACCCAAAGCAATGTACAGATTCAAGGTAACCCCAGTGAGAACTTCAATAGCATCTTCAAAGATATGGAACAAAATTACTGAAATGCATATGGAACCACAAAAGACCCCAAACAGACAAAACAATCCTGACAAAAATGAGGAAAATGGAGGAATCACACCACCAGACATCTATCTATACAATAAATCTATAATAGTTAAAACAGCATGGTAGTGGGACAAAAACAGACACACAGACATCTGGAATATAATGAGAGCCCAGGAATACACCCACATCAGAGGGACAGTCACTCTACGACAGAGGAGCCAAGACTATGACTGCAACAAGGAGAGTGTGGAAATGGGGTTGGGAAAACTGGCAGCCGCATGCAAAAGAATGAAACTATATCACTATCTCCCAGCAGGCACCTCCCAAAATACCTCAAAATGGATTAAATAACTTTTTTCAAATATGTGAAGTCACCATAATCGTGACAGTGAAACTCAGCTAACAAGACCGTACGTACAGAAGCCCCATTAATCACTCCTATATGTTAAGGATAAATAAATAATTATTCAAACATATAATAATTATTATAATTTAAATGCAGAGTCACAAGTGTAGAAAACAGAACAGAATTACATGAATAAACAGGTTTTAAACGACAAGAATAAATCGCTTTCTCAGATGATTGTGTATTCATCCCCTGGCCAATCCCTTCTGCTGAGTTTCTCCTTGTCCCCCTCCTCACTCTCCCTCCCTCGCCCCTTCCTTCCTTCATGTCTTCCCTTCCTTGCTGCCTCCACAGTTTCCTCACTTTGCCTCACACCAAGCTGCC
>NW_023601851.1:13104901-13129154 GCF_014898055.3 Talpa occidentalis | reverse complement strand
CTCTCCTTCTGGATTCCTGTAACTCTTATATTTTCTTTCCTCATGGAGTCAGATATTTCCTGAAGTCTTTCTTCACTCATTTTCCTTTGTACTTCTCTTCCTTTTCTGTTTTGAATCTTTTTATTTCTGGGTCTTCGAGAGTGCTTATTCGTTCTTCCATTTCATCTATTCTGCTTTTACTGCTTTCTGGAGTTCTTTAACACCTCCATTAATCCTTTGATATCCTGCATTTCTTTCACTTCCCTCGTTAGGGACTCAATTTTATTCTTCTGATCATTGATTATTTTTCCCCTTATCATTGTTTTATGACTTCTTTCAGTTTTTTAATCATGGCAATTTTAAATTCTGTATCTGGAGGACTCAGAAGTTCTCCCACGTCTTGTTGTTGCAATCTGGTGGTGATTATCTTAATTTGGTGTGTCTTTTCCCTGAGGACTTGCTTGGTTGCTTGTAGTTTTTCTTCTCCCTGCTGCTTGTTTTTAATTGTCCTATGCATTGGGACACAATGTTACTGGTCTGGCCGCATTTTTTGGTGTGCTCTTTCTGGGATGTTGAAACTGGTGGTCCAGTCAAGTCAAAAACTGTTATACCAGAAGTCCAGTAGGGCAGTGGTACTACAAATATGTTAGTGGTTGCTGTCACAGAAATGTCCTCCTTCTGTATTTGTTTAATTCCAGAGGTAGGTCTGGCTGTCCCACAGACTGCCTTGGCCATGGCTGGATCATCCACTTGGCTCCAAATCACTGGATCCCCGACCTGGGCTCCGACTGGCTGCCAGACAGGGCCTGGCTTGTGGGGCTTTTTGGCTCACCTCTGGCTGTGGGGGCAGCAGTTTCCCAGTTCCACACAGTCTAGGTGGATTCCGAACGCAAAGATTCCTGGTCTAAAATGGCGAGTCCAGAGGGCATTTCCTGTGCCCATGGTTTAGAAATTAAGTTTTATTTCATACAATCTTGAGGCATTTCATATTTTATTAAGGTAAATATTTTAATTATGTTGTACAAAGATGGCAAAAATGTTGGCAATGAATAGTCTCAGCATATGTTTATAATGGTCTGATTGAGCTTCTTAATTCAATACATATATTGCATTCTTATTATATCCCATAACTTCCATTGATGGGTAAATTATAACAGTATCAACAATTAATGTTAACAAAGTTATTTATTGACAGAAAACATGAAAGTGCCAATCATTTGGACACTTTATAGTAAGCAAGTTATCAGCCCAGAAGGTCAAAGATCAAGATTCTGCCACCTCTTACTGTCCCTGGCTGGTCTCCAGATTTCCTTGTGTCACATGGAACTCTCCTGGGCTGGAGACAAGTTCAGCCTGACTCACTCCTCACCGGGCAAACTGTTTGAGAGTGACCGAATGTCTGGTTTCCAATTGGAACTACATTTTATCATGAAATATTTCGTGTTAACTTTTCAAAGATCAAGCATCACAGACAGGAAAGCAAAGGTGGATGCAGTCAGCAGAGAGGAGCTTGAGGCCAGACATCAGCCACACCCACGGGCATTTCACTTCCCCAAATTATATCTTCTTCAAATCCTTTGCATCTTTATGTCTACACTAAATAATAGTATTATTTTATTGTACACTAATCTGATGAGCTTTCTCGTTTGAATATGTCCATAGAAATGCAGACACTCTGGGTAGGAATCCCATGAGGTGCCACAGGACTTGTCCCCAAATTCCCAGGCTCCCAGGTAACTAATAGATGGGGACAAACTTGTGTAAGTGTGGGGTGATACTGTGGTGCCATTCCTCAGTGGATTTCTGTAAATATTAGAATTGATGTAGGTTACTCTTTTAATTTTGCTTTAATAAATATAAATTGTTAATTTCTCTTATTTGTTCCCAAAAATTTCTATGCTTTACATTTTTGCAATATTTTAAATATTATTTAAAATATTTTAATATTTTAATGTTTAACAATTTTAAATATGGATGGGTAAATTATAATAGTATCAACAATTAATGTTAACAAAGTTATTTATCGACAGAAACATAAAATGGCCAATCATTTGAACACTTTATAATATAGGAAGTTGTCAGCCCTAAGTTCAAAGATCAGGATTCTGCCACCTCATCTACAGTCCCAGGCTTATCTCCAAATTTCAATATTTAGTATGTTTAATATTTAAAATATTAAAGATTTATTATTTAAAATTTTAATGATTTAAATTTTATCTAAAATATTTAAAATTGTATTTAAAAATTTTATAATATAAAATACTAATATTTTAATAATATTTAAATTAAAATATTTTAGATAATATTGAATTTAAATATTATCTAAAATATTTTTGAATTCATTATTTAAAATATTTTAAAATATTGTTGTAATATTTTAGTAAATGTACTGTACAGGAAATTAACGTTCTTATTTCTAAGTGTGTTTATGTAAATGCCGGCGGCACCCACACCAGTGCTTCCAGGAGGGTCTCTACCACGTCACTTGTGGTCCTTATTGACAGTAGATGGTGACTATTCAGATTCTAACTTGTACCCTAAGGTCTTGTTTATTCTTTGAAGACCTCACTCACTAAGTACAGGGGTCTGGGCCCCAACAGGGGCCCCAGGTCCCACACATGACCAAGAAGGTCAGTGACATTATAGGGGAAGCTGCCTTAGAGACTGGAGATGCTGCCCCAGTGAGAGAACTTCTGACAACTGAGATGAAGCCCAACCGTCTCCTTTCTTGGCTGGGAGCTACAGAAATGGAGACCAGCAAAGAATGGTTCGAAGTTCAGTTCCCTCCAGTATACACAGAATATCAAAGAGCATATCAGGGTTAAAAAGAGGAACAAACAATGCTAATAGAGCATATGAGCAGCAGACTATCCTGGCCATCTGAGACACAAGGTAATGTGAGGATATATGTTGTTTATATAATTGTAAAAACATAAAAGGAAGTATAGTGTGAAAATTTAAAATAAGTCTCTCATAAAGGGGACATGAAGTCATCTACTCTATTACATTTTGGTGAGTCTCCTGTTCATCAGTCTTCCCACAGCGGACTTCATGGCTTCATTCCTCAGACTGTATATGACGGGATTAAAGGTGGGGGGCACCACCGTGTAGAACATAGAAATGACCAGGTCAGATGTAGACGGGGTCCCTGAGGTCGGCTTTAGATAAGCAAAGCATGCAGTGGATACAAACAGCACCACAACCAGCAGGTGGGGAAGGCAGGTGGAGTAGACTTTGGCCTTCCCTTCTGTGGATGGGATCTTCCTGACAGCAGAGAAAATGTGGACATAGGAAATGACGATGAAAGTAAAACAGCAGGACTCCATCACCACACCAATGAAAATGGGGACAAGTTCGTTGAATAAATTTCCAGAGCAGGAAATAGCCAATAACTGGGGGATGTCACAGAAGAACTGGTGGACCACATTGGACCCACAGTAGGACAAAGAGAAGGTTCCAGCTGTGTTCATGATAGCAAATAGACCCCCACCCAGCCAGGACACAGCTGTCAGCTGTACACACCTGTCCCAGCTCATGATAATGTCATAGTGCAGGGGGTGGCAGATGGCAGCATAGCGGTCAAGGCTCATCACTGTGAGCAGGATCAGCTCTGAACCTGCTGTCATAACCACCATAAACACCTGGGCGACACAGCCCAGGAAGGAGATGGAGCTGCTGTGCCTCAGAGAGTTGGCAATGGACTTGGGGACTGTGGCTGAGATGAGGCAGAGGTCCATGAAGGACAGACTCTTCAGTAAGAAGTACATGGGGGTGTGGAGTTGCCAGTCCAGGGTGGTGATGAGGACGATGAGCCCGTTCCCCAGGAGGGCACACAGGTAGACCAGGGAGAAGAGCAGCAGTTGCAAGAAACCAATGGTCCCCTGGTTGGGGAAGCCCAGGAGTATGAATTCTGTCACGGCTGTGAGATTGGTCACCCCTGGATCCGTCATCTGTGTAATAAATGTGGAGAGGAAGAAATCACCACCGTCCCGTCTCCGCAGACTGAATATAACTGGGCTTCTCATATGACGATCACACCCCTGGTGCTCACGTGTCTCCACCTCTATTCATTCTCTGAGTACTGTTTCCTGACAAACTACTATATTTCCAGTTCTTCTGAAAGAGATTTGTTATGTTGTCCAAACAGCTCATGTTAGAAACACTGAGATTGGACACTTCCCCTTCCCCCAGAAACCGCCAGACTGTCCTCCCACATCTCTCCATAACCTGCCCAGCATTGCTGTTATTCCTGTTGCTCCCACACCCTCGGCCCTTCAGGATCCCGGGTCAGGCCTGTCCAGAGCTGAAGCCACATCTGAGGAGGAAACTCACTGAACCTCCTCCCTCCACCTAGAAACCTTTGATCCATGTCCTGCCCTCAAGACACTCACTGTGGAGACCACCAACCTCTGCACTCGTATCAAGGACTCAGTAGACACTCGGCAGCCATGTGGGTCTGCTGGACTTACAGGGCCTGATGGGCTGCCATATGGGGTACATGGAGCTCTGCCCTCAATACGAGGAGAGAACAGCATGGTCAGTGATGCGACCTGCAAGAGTGGAGGACACCAGACCCCGCAGACTCCGTTGAAATGAAGCAAGAGCAGGAGCTGATGCCCCGGAGAAAGGGCTACATCAGGAGGTATGACGGGAAGGCCGGGCCCCAGCGACTGGGCAGTAGGACACCTTGTCGATAAGGTTGGAAACATGGCAGGCCTGGGATCTGGTTTCCATTACACTAGTTTGTGGAGTAGAAAAAATATCTGGTCACAGACTCATGTCCCCCCGAAGCCCTCGGTGAGTAAACACATTTTCAGTGTCACCCCTGCATCTCCAGCGGGTGCTGTGGGATGACGCTACCACAACGCAGGCGGGGTCTGCTCTTTCCCCAGCATCCTGCTCTTGTGGGTGGCTGCACGACCCCCGCTGGTCACTGCAGTGTTGTCAACCCAAATTTCTCACAGTCCCCAGCACATACACAGACACTCATGAAAGGAGTTGTCTTAACATCAACTTCCTGCGATGATGCTTCTCCGGTCACTGGTCACCACACTCCTCCTCTGTGGGCCCTGGCTGTGGGCACCGAGACACCACCTTGTCCCGCTGTGATGTCCCATTAAAGGACCTTCCTCCATCTCTAGTGTCTCCCGCAGAGTGTCCTCCCAGGTCACACCTATACGTCCCTCCTGAAGGATGGGCTTGTCCACCCTGGGTCCCTAACCGGCCCTTCTGTCCCCCTCAGACTCACACACATTTGTGCAGGGAGGAGGCCGCTCCGGTGCTGAGCTGGACGGTCTGTGCTTGTGGCTGTCCCTGCCGGTCCCAGGGCCCCGGGTCCCCGGGGTGGGGGTTTGTTCCTCCCCCCAGGCCCGTGTGTGAGTGGGGACGTCTGGACATTGGCAGCTCTGCCCTCTCTCCTACTCCCCAATCTCACCCTCTCCCCCCTCTGTGGGGTGATGGAGGGGCAGGCTCTGGGGAGGCAGGACTTTGAGGAGAACGTTCTGATAAGAAATAACTGTGAAATGTTCATGGAAATGACCCAGGTGTTTGAAGAACAAAAGGGATCAGTTTAGGACACGCTGTCATCAGGGGCTGGGATTCTTCTGAGTGACATAAAACATAAATGTCTCATGACAAATTTAGCCATGACACATCTATGCCCCTGGCCCTGATAAGATTCTGGGACTTCTGCACGCCTCAGTGTCAGGGAGTGATGATGTCGGATTCCCCCGAAGTGCGTGTCTAGTAACGGACACAATCGCGGCCTCGCCAAGTGTTGAGAGAAAGATCCGTCTCCCCAGACGCTGCCTCGAACCCCTTGACTGCCGCTCCCCTGACGCTGCGGCCTGCTGGCGACGGACAGACCTGGCACCCCTGTCCTCAGAGCAGCCCCGCCCCACTGAGGGGTGGCTCCCCATGAGAGGGGCCCCAAGTCTGCTCCGTGTCTCCGCTCCCTGCCCACCCCCTGCCCTCCCATCTCCCCTGGGCAGGAGAGGACATTTGGTTCTGGAGGGAACCGGCTCCTCTGAGCGCGGGACCCGCTACAGCCCGGAGCCAGGCCGGGCTCTTCGCGGCCCCGTCCCCGCCAGCAGCTTCCCTGGTCTCCCCGTGAGTCCCCCTGTTGCTGCGTGTCCCTGACCGTCGTGGCTCCTTCACTTTCTAGACACACTCACTGCGCTCCACGCTCACATCACAGTTCCAAAGCAATAACCATCCTGTGCCATGTGATGCACCATAAATCGACATCCTCTCATATTATAAATGTGCTAAAAAGTCAGTGTCATTTGAGCTCCTTAAATTAAGAATATAATATTTTCTCTCATTGAGACGCACCCCAAGATGATGCAGTTACGGGACACTGAGCAACTTGTGCTCATTTAGAATCCATTACTTTCCAGATGGTCTCACTCATAGCAGGAATCTAGAAAACTTAAATAAGGGACCAGGAAAATGAATAACTGTAAGAAAGTGAAAATCAAAATCAACAAATAACAATGAACCAGAGACACTCTATGGGGGGTAGGGGGCGGGAGTGGAGGGATTGGGGACAAAATAAGGGGGTTGCAATTGCATGGGGAATATAAAAATAAAATTTATTATAAAAATAGAATCCATTATTTTTCATTATTTGCAAAATGAATATTTATCTGCTATGCTTTCTCGAGACTAAAATGAAGCTTGAAGTTTTTAAACTTTCTAGTCTGAAATGATTCCCTGTAAATGGCCGGTGGCAGTTACCTGCAATCTGGGGGGGAAGTTCCCGCTGCCGTGTTGAGTCTCTGTCCTGAAATTGTCCTCATGGCGGGACAGAGGGTGTTCCGGCCTCTCACTCCATTGTCGGGGCTCGAGCCTCTGAGCACTCACAGGATGTTCCACCCCGTCCTGCGCCTCTTCATGGACAGAGCAGGGCCTCAGGGCTGGACTATTTGAGCTCTGGATCTGGTGTCCCTGTGTTGGACACTGTCCAAGACCCATCTGTAAAGTGACTTTATTCCAGAGGGACAAGTGCCCTTTGTGAGTTGACTGTCTTAATTGGCGTCGTCATGTGGCACAATCAGCGGGTAATTGGAGCACTGAGTGTGTCAGAGGCTGTTTGTTGGTGGTTTGCACCTGTGTGTGGAGGAATGTAATTCATCCCCTTTCCAGGCTCCATCAGACTCCACTGACCCAGGTGCAGGCCCTGTCCTAAGAGCACGTGTTGAGGAGGGAGCTGGAAAGTCACCGTCCCCACTGTGTGCCCCTGATGGGGAGACCTGGGCAGCTTGGTGTGAGGCAAAGTGAGGAAACTGTGGAGGCAGCAAGGAAGGGAAGACATGTAGGAAGGAAGGGGCGAGGGAGGGAGAGTGAGGAGGGGGGACAAGGAGAAACCCAGCAGAAGGGATTGGCCAGGGGATGAATACACAATCATCTGAGAAAGTGATTTATTCTTGTCACTTAAAACCTGTTTATTCATGTAATTCTGTTCTGGTTTCTGCACTTGCAACTCTGCATTTAAATTATAATAATTATTATGTTTGTCCCGACCCACGGGATTTGTAGGCACAAAAAGAGAAGGGCTGAGGATTGAAATGAGGGGCTTGAGACAACTTGACGCTAGCACATGCTTCTTTATTTTTCCTTTTCCTTCTCTTACTTTTCCATGTCTTACTTTTCCCTGTCTTTCTACCTTCCCTGGCCTTCTCTCTGCTCCTCTCGCAGTAAACCCCCTTTACTCTCTTGTGGTTCTCTTCTTATATATCTCTTCTTCTCCTCTCTCCCGCGTTCTCCTCTTGTATCCTGGTAGCTCCTCCCATCGTAGTCCTAGTCTCATTTGATTAACAGGAAAAACCTGTGGTTTCTCAGAATGTGAAACGGTAAAGGGAAACTTAATTGATGGCACAAGTTGCACAACACTGCACTTGCTCCGGACGGCTACGGACATATGTTTGAATAAATATTCATTTATCCTTAACATATAGGAGTGATTATTGGGGCTTCTGTACATGCGGTCATGTTAGTTGAGTTTCACTGTCACGATTATGGTGACTTCACATATTTGAAAAAAGTTATTTAATCCATTTTGAGGTATTTTGGGAGGTGCCTGCTGGGAGATAGTGATATAGTTTCATTCTTTTGCATGCGGCTGCCAGTTTTCCCAACCCCATTTCCACACTCTCCTTGTTGCAGTCATAGTCTTGGCTCCTCTGTCGTAGAGTGACTGTCCCTCTGATGTGGGTGTATTCCTGGGCTCTCATTATATTCTAGATGTCTGTGTGTCTGTTTTTGCCCCACTACCATGCTGTTTTAACTATTATAGATTTATTGTATAGATAGATGTCTGGTGGTGTGATTCCTCCATTTTCCTCATTTTTGTCAGGATTGTTTTGTCTGTTTAGGGTCTTTTGTGGTTCCATATGCATTTCAGTAATTTTGTTCCATATCTTTGAAGATGCTATTGAAGTTCTCACTGGGGTTACCTTGAATCTGTACATTGCATAGGGTGGGATGGCCTTTTGACAATGCCGATTCTTGTAATCATTGACAAGGGAATAAATTTCTTTTTATTCGCATTTTCCAGATCTTTAACTATATCTTACAATTTTTTTTTTGTGTAGAGCCTCAACCTCTTTTGGTAGGTTTGCTCCTAGGTTCTTTTTATTTATTTATGTATTTATTTATACAAGAACGGTAGTACAGGCCACATGAGTAGGAGGGTGAGAGGAGTCACCGGAGACAGAGCGGGGAACAAAACGGGCAGACTGATAAAACACACTGTTGAGGGTTAGCAGCGGGCATGGCCGGAGAGGTCTCACCAGTCGGCCAGGATCAAACCAGAGCTGCAGAGGCTGTGGACAGCTTTAAAGCATGGCACTCAACTGTCTGTGCCACTAGGGGAGGCCCTGCTCCTAGGTGCTTAATTTTGTGACTACAATAGGATTGTTTTCTTAATTCTTTCCTCTTCTACCTCATTTTTTTTTTTTTTTGGCGTATAGGAAGGTAACTGATTTTCATGTGTTGATTTTGTAACCTTCCAACTTAACTGAAACGGTTTATTGTTTTAATTAGTTTTTGCATGGAAATATGAGATACTGATCTAGTTTGACACGATTAATCTTGAGAAAGGAGCCAGGAATTTACACTGTAGCATGTGAAGAGCCTTCAATAAGTGGGGTTGGGAGAACTGGGCGGTGACATTCAAAAGAATGAAACCAAATTTTTGAGAGATCTTAGTGTATATTATCATGCTATCCACAATAGTTTTAATTGTGAATAAATGGGTATGAATTTGAATTCATACAACGTTAAGACAATTAATGTTTGATTAATTTAAATATTTTAATTATGTCATACAAACTTGGCAAAAAATGTTGGCAATGAATATTCTCAGTATGAGGTTATAATGGTTTAATTCAGTTTCATAATTCAGTATACATATTGAATTTTCATTGCATACCATAACTTTTATTGACCAGTAAACTATGACAGAATCAAGGAATAATATTCACAAAATTATCTATGGGCAAAAAATATAAAGTTAATAATGCCAGTCATTTAGAAGTTGTCAACCCAGAAGTTCAAATATCAAGATTTTGCCATTTCTTCTAACCGTTCCTGGCTGCCTCCAAATTTATATTGTGCCCACCTGGAACTCCCCTGGGCCAAAGGCAAGATCAGCCTGACTTGCTTCTCACAGGGTGAATGTCTGAGAACGAATTAAATGTCTGATATCCAATTGGAACTACATTTTATCATGAAATTTTGGGTGTGAAATTTTGAAATATTGGACATCACAGATGGGAAAGATCGATGGAGTCAGCAGAGAGGATCTGTAGCCAGACAGCCAGCAACACACACTGAGCATTTTATCTTCCCAAATTTAAATCTTCTTAATATTGTTTTAAGATTTATTTCTTTATTTATACAAGCACTGGGTACAGTCAGAAGCGCGGGAGGGTGAGAGAATTCACCAGAGCCAGAGCGCGGAACAGAACAGGCAGAATGATGAAGTACATTGCTGAGGGGAGCAGCGGGCGGCAGGAGAGGTCTGCGCGCCATGTGGGACCCTCACCGGGGCCGGAGATCGAACCGACGCTGCAGAGACTGCAGGCAGCTTCACAGCCCAGCGCTCAACCGCTGCACCACCAGGGAGGCCTTTCTTAATATTCTTTGCATGTCTTTATGTCTACACTAAATGATGGTGTTGTATTAATGCACGCAAATCCTGTAATTTTGTCAATTCGACCCTTACTGGGAAACTCCGGCCTCTGGGTGAGAGCCCAACAGCGAGGTGCCCTCGGGACACTGTACTGGTCTGCGCAGCAGAAGAAAATCAACAGAGGGGGACAAACACGTGTAGGTGCGGGCGAGGCTGCGGGGCCATCCTCGGCGATGTCTGGAGACACTAGACTACGAGGAGGCTGTTGTTTCTGCTTTTGCTGTTATAATGACAAACTTACATCCTCTTATTGTTCCCCAACATTCCACCTAATACATTTTCGCAACTTTTTCGTAATCCTGCTTTATGCGCAGTGAACAGCTTTCGCAGCTGCTCCTCGTGACGCTTCGAGCAGAGTTAGCACTACATTCCCCTCAGGTCTGGAGCGCGGCCGGCACCGCCCCTGGCAGAGCGAGGGAAGCATGGCTGCAGCAGCAGCAGCAGCAGCGGGGCGGGGGGGGCAGCGGCCCTGTGGGAGGGCTGGCAGCTCTGCGGCCCCTCAGTCACCCGCGGGCCCATCGGCACCTCTCAGCACGCGCGGGGCCAGCACGCTGACAGCAGCCTGGCCTGGGAGACACGGCCGGAGCGCCACCCGCGCCAACCCGCGTGGGCTCATTGGTGTGGGACGAGCAGGCGTCCTCCGCGGTCAGGCGCTAGCCGTGCTCAGCTTCTGCACACGTGCCTAGTGACCTGGTTTCCAGGCTACAGACAGCTGGTCCAGGGAGGGGCAGCCGTGCGCAGAATATGGATAGGACACAATCCAAGATGGCAGGCCCCAAACAGCTCCAGGTCAGCCTGGAGCATGAGAGGGGGCACCCGATGGTGCCAAGGGCAGGCGCAGGTGGCTGACAGGCAGGGCCTGGGTCAGCCTCCCCGACGGGTGGGCGGGGCTGGAGAGGCCCCGGCCATGTGTGGTTGGGGTGTCTATTTCCGTACTGGGTTTGTAGGTTTTTTTGTACTTTGTACACTCACCCTTGTCAGGTGTGTGATGTGCACAATCATCTCCCAGTGCAGGGGCCCATTTTGACGATGGCTTTTCTGAGGCACAGAAGCTCTCTAGTGTTGGGGGGGGTCACTTGTTCCTATGTGCTGATGTTCCCTGGTCCTTGGCGTGTGTCCCCAAGTTCATCTATGGGGTAGATGTGCGGTGGGCAGCACCCAGGTGTGCTTTCTGGTATCTTAAGGCTTCATCTAATGCAGATTTTTAATCCATTCCAAATTGTTCAACTGCGCTAATAAGGAAAATAGAAATCCAAACTGTAATGAGTTGTCACCTGTGAGAAGGGAAGGAAATAAAGGGCCTCAGACGATGTCTTCAGATGATGCAAAAAGAGTTCCCACAGGTTGGACCAACCTCTGCCGGGTATTATGGCAGATGCGCAGATTCTACAGTGCAGACCATGTACACCTGTGTTCACAGCTGCACTGACCACTGTTGCTGGCCATGGCCTCAATCCAAGTGCAGTGCACAGAAGAATGAACAATGTGGGTCCACACTCACTGAAATACTACACAGCTATTAAAAAGATGAGCCCATGCCTCATGAGGTGCCTCCCCTGTTGGCGCAGCAGTTGAGCACTGGGCCCTGAAGCTACCTGCAGCCTTTGTAGCACCGGTTCGATCCCCATCAGCCGGCGAGTGTCCCACAAGGCCCACAGACCTCTCCTGCTACCTACTGCACCACTCAGCAATGTACTTTGGTTCTTTTGCCTGCTCTGCTCCCTGCTCTGGCTCTGGGGAATTCTCTCACCCTCCCGCACTTCTGACTGTTCCCAGTGCTTGTATAAATAAATAAATAAATAAATAAATAAATAAATAAATAAATAAATAAATAAAAACTTGAGGGGCCAAGTTCATCAGCATTTAAAAAAAAGAAATTGTGTGTGATGGGGGGGCACTCTCTTCTCCCCTCCATTCCACAAAGATGGGCTTCTCATTGGAGACACACATCGGCTGTGGGAACCGAGTTCCCAGGACTGGGATCTTGTGACCATGTGCTCTCAACGACTACCCCTTTAACCACTGCTTCATTTTGTAAAGTTGGTGATGCCTGAGTTCTAGAATATTCTTTCTACATCAAATACATGTTTTTAACCAAGAGCTGCTTTCAGTCGATGCATACCATGTAGGGAGGGGTTGGGGAAAGGATTGAAGTATTTTAGGAAACAGGAGTTTATGGAAGAATATGAGAATATAAATTTCTGGAAAATGAAAAATTCTAATGCAAGAAGCCTATGCTTTATAAATGATGACATATAAGAGTTAGAGGGGAAAAGCTGAATTAATGATGAGTTATAATTTTACATTATGAAATCTCACATCTAAGAGTATTTGTCATTTATCAGTCTCCCCACAGCCACCTTCAAGGCTTGGTTCCTTGAAGGTGGGGGACACCATCATGTAGAACATAGAAATGACCAGGTCAGACATGGATGGAGTCTCTGAGGTCGGCTTCAGATATGCATGCTTCCAATGTAGAGAAACAGCACTACAACCAGCAGGTGGGGAAGGCAGGTGGAGAAGACTTTGGCCTTCCCGTCTGTGGATGGGATCTTCCTGACAGCAGAGAAGATGTGAACGTAGGAAATGACGATGAAAATAAAACAGCAGATACCCCAGACAACACTGATGAGAATGGGAACAAGTTCATTCATCAAATTTCCAGAGCAGGAAATAGCCAATAACTGGGGGATGTCACAGAAGAACTGGTGGACCACGCTGGACCCACAGTAGGACAAGGAGAAGGTTCCAGCTGTGTGCATCACAGCATAGAGACCCCCACCCAGCCAGGACACAGCTGTCAGCTGCACACACCTGTCCCTGCTCATGATGACCTCATAGTGCAGGGGGTGGCAGATGGCAGCATAGCGTTCAACGCTCATCACCATGAACAGGGTCAGCACTGTACCTGCTGACATAATCATCATGAAGATCTGGAGGACGCAGCCCGGGAAGGAGATGGAGCTGCTGTGCCTAAGAGAGTTGGCAATGGACTTGGGGACCGTGGCTGAGATGAGGCAGAGTTCTGAGAAGTACAGACTCCTCAGGAAGAAGTACATGGGGGTGTGGAGGTGCCGGTCCAGGGTGGTGATGAGGACGATGAGCCCGTTCCCCAGCAGGGCACACAGGTAGACCAGGGAGAAGAGCAGCATGTGCAATAAGCCCATGGTCCCCTGGGTGGGGAACCCCAGCAGCACGAATTTTGTCATGGCCGTGAGATTTGTCTCCCCTGGAGATGTCATCTGTATGAAAGAGAAGAGCAAGAATTGTCAAATCTTCAAGTATTGAGCATAAGCTGAGTTGTAAGTATAGGATAATGATTCAATCTATTTACCAGGTAATTCGTCCTTCTAGGCGCTATGGAGTCTTATGTCCTCCTCTGTGTGTCCTGCTAATTCAACCTTTTATTTCCATCTCATATGTCATTATTATGTTGTCCAAATTGTTTCTGAAATTTGGTAATGACCAGGAAATTTCATCTTTCCCCTACAAACTTGAACAAATTAGAATCTCACATGTGTCAGTAAACCCAAGTGAATGCCCATCCCCACTGCCCCAGGCCCGCGGCTCCCCTCCTGCCAGGCCCCAGCTTCTCTGCCCAGCACACCTCACAGAGGTTGTCCAGGGAACAGCCCCAGAGGACACATGACCATGCCCAGCCCCTCCCCACCCTTAGAGCCTGTCCCTGCTCCTTCAGCACAGCCCTGGTCTGGGGAGACCCCATAGGGACGGGTGTGTAGGGAGGTGGGTTGTGCGGGTCCCCGTTTTCCTGCTCCCCAGGACCTGACACAGTCATGGAACTGAATGATCTGGGCTCGGCGTCCACGTGCAGCATGTCCTGACGCCTCCTTTGTCAGATTCCTGCCCCTGTGGCCTCACTGCTGCCTCCTGGTCCATCCCCTCATCTCCTCATCTCCCTGCCCCTGACTCCCCACATCTGAGGACCCAGAGACCACATTTCCCGCAGAGTTTCCTCAAGCCCACACATCCCTCCTGCATGGTCTCATCCACCCCGGGTATCTCCCGGCCCCTCTGTCCCCCTCAGACTCATGAACATCTGTGCAGGGAGGAGGCTGCTCCAGGGCTGTGCCGGACAGTCTGTATGTGTGGCTGTCCCTGCTGGTCTCAGGTCCCCGGGTCCCCTGGGTGCAGGTTTGTTCCTCCTCCCAGGCCCGTGCGTGAGTGGGGACGTCTGGACATGGGGCAGCCCTGCCCAATCTCCTCCCCCTCCCCAAGCTCACCCTCTCCCCCCTCTGTGCGGTGACGGAGGGGCAGGCCCTGGGGAGGCAGGACTTTTATGGAGAATGTGGGAAATAAACTTGTAGGTATACATTAGTTTGAAAATTTAAAAGTACTTTAATAAAAATAATAATATCAATAAGGGCACAAAGTAGTCTAGATGTCAAAGCTTTTCATTGATTTAAATATTTATAATAATAAGATAAATTTTGACATATAATTCTGTTAAAATACTGTCACTTCTTCATTTTACAATATCAGTAACAATCTGAGTGACGAAGTTTTGGAAAAATTCCAAGTTCATGTCCATAAATAGACATCCCTGCCAGGCTCACATTAGTGTCAGAGCCATGAAACCATCAACAGTTGTTGCTTAAAATGTTTTTGAATTTCTTCTTGAAACGTATGTGTTGTAAATTTGGGGTCAAAAAGGCATAAAGCTCTGAATTTTAACAAAAAGTATTTTAATTTTCATCTTATATTTCTATTTTTTCATCTTATATTTCTTTATCATTATAATCCCATTAGTTGTGATTTCATTTAATATGTGATATTCACTCACTGTCCTGAATGCTAAAATCAGTTTTTAAACAATATTTCATCGGCCACAATTCAAAACATTCTCTATGATAAATGTATTAAATTTCGCAGACTTTGGAATATTTAATAAAAAAGTTAATTTCTCCCATTGAAACTAATCCCATAAAAAATATTGTGGTGTGAAACGGAGCTATTTGGGAACCTTGAGAATGTGTAGTTCTTTTCTGAATGAATATTTTAATTACGGTGCTTTCTGAGATGTGTAATGAAGCTTGAAATCTGAAATCTTTCAATCTGAATGGATTCTCCTTGGAAACTGTTTAAGAGCTAAATATCTGCAGTCTGGGGGGAAAGATTCAGCTGCCTTGTCAAGTCTCTGTCCTAAGGTTGTCCCCGTGGTGTGGGCAGAGGGTGTCCCGGCCTCTCACTCCATGGTCGGGGCACGTGGGGAGCCTCTGAGCACTCATGGGATGTTGCACCCAGTCCTGCGCCGCCTCATGGACAGAGCAGAGCCTCAGGGCTGGGCTATTTCAGCTCTGGAGCTGGTGTCAGTGTGTTGGACACGGTCCAGATTCCAGCCCTCAGGGACCTTCCTCCAGAGGGACAAATGCATTTTTTGTTGTTGTTGACTGTCTTAATTGGCGTCGTCCTGCAGCACATCCCAGTGATAATTAGTGCACTGAGGGTGCCAGAGGCAGTTCTGTTAGTCTTGACTCCTGTGGGGACTGAACTGTGGTTCCTCCTCCTCAGACTCCATCAGCCTCCACTGACCTGCCGTGGGGACCAGGTGCTGTTCCCATTATTAAAGACAGTGTGGGTCCACGTGGTGGGTGGGCCCAGCTCAGTGTCCATGGGGTCCACGACCCATGATGACCTCCCCAGACTCGAGGGGACAGGGCTTTGACCTCAGCTTCTGGCATGTGGTCGCTGAGGAGAGGCCCTCCTTCCAGGCCTGCAATTCCCCCCTGTTCACCAGATGTTGTCCCCCAGCTTCCTACCTGGGGCTGGCCCTGGCTATCCTGGTTGCCCCAGGAGGCTCCTGCCTGCAGGGAGGGAGTCCCCTGCGCACTCTGTGGGCGGGTACCCTCCGGGGAGAGGACACCCCATTTGTTCCTACTCAGTGGAGGATATTACTGCTGGAACAGGGCCAGGAGGTAATGATGGGCTGGTGTCTGCATAGGTGCTGCAGGAGGCCTTGTGGCCCCAGCCAGATAGGATACTGACAAGCAGCTAAGAGAAAAGGCCTCACACCGTGGGGCTGAAGATCTGGCATCCCTTTGCTTTTTGTTCTTGGTCATAGAGAGAGAAAAATTTATCAAAAAGTATATTAGGCAATAAATTATATGTATCAGCATACTGTCAGTAAATGGCACGGAAAATTGTCTGTTTAGAAAATAGTTTTTGGGCAGTTTGGCCCACTTGACAATGGGAGATGGTTTGTTGAACATGCCTGACAAGCCTTACAATACAATAATTATAGTGGGTCCTTCTTTTTCCTTCCCTTGAAGTTTCTTGGGAAAGTTTTAAATGAAGCTATTTGAGTTAAGGAGTTTCTAGGTAGAAAAAGTTCTGATAGCTGAGCAGCAGCTGGTCTCCGGCTGAAGGCCATGTGATTAAATAGTCTTTTGATGCTGAGGCTTTAGCTGATAGGGATGCACTGGCGGCTATCCACTGTCTTAGGTAATTGTCTAGCTGAAATAATAAGTTTTAGTGTTAGGTCTGTTTTTTTTTTTTTATCTATTAACCTTGAAGGCTACTGTCTAGCTGGGACCCATAGGAGCCAGTAGTCCATGGGAATAAAATACACTAATTGTTTCTGCTTTACACATGACAATGTATTTTTTTTTCCTGCTTACTGAAAATGAATAAAGACCTGCTGAGTCTCTCGGCAGAAGATACTAACACCTCACTAAGTGTCAGTGTCTCCTCATCCCCTTCCCCTCAGCCCTTTCGTTTTTGCCGACGCCGTCTAATCCTTTCAGGAACCCCTGACACGACATTTTGCCAGAGGCTGGTCCCCGGCACATAGGGGTTCAGGAAGAAGGTTGTGGGGTAACTGGGGGAGGGGCAACTGGGGCTGCTGCCCCAGGGAATCATGGGGTAATCTGTGTCATCTGAAAGTTCTGTTCATGACTTGAGAAAAAAGTACAGTTAATCCTTCCTGCTAATCTCGGCTGAGAAAATCTTCTCGGCATCCAGGAGCACATTCCCCACATTTAAGTCTCTCAGAAAACAGACTCGGACCACGTGGATTTGGGTGTCCAGCACACTCTGTGAGGGGAAAGTGACATGGTGGAAAATGTGGGTTGAATGTGAGGAGCTGAAGTGTCGTCATCAGCAGCTCTCAGAGGTCCCAGGAAGCAGCAGGACAGAGTCCGCCCAGCTTATTAGATGTTAAGGCTGAATAATGATAAGATCATACCCTGGACTCCGCTGGCCCCGCAGGAAGAGCCCATCCCTGGACGGGAACAAACACATCCGTGCGGGGGTCAGGACGCACCAGCGAAGCTCAGAGCTGGATCTGGAGCCTGAATCTACCTGCCCGTGACTCTACAGGCACCGGCACGTCCACCTTAGAGACTGTCCATGTCGGCCTTGGCCCGGGTCTTGACTGGGGTGCTGCTCCCTGTTGTGGTGGAGACACATGTGTGTGGATGGACATGCACCCTTGCCAGGAGTGTGGGGTGCACGTGGCTTCTCCCCGCGCAGGGCCTGTGCTCACAGCAGTTTCTGAGGCCCAGGAGCGCTCTAGTGTGGGGGGGACACTTGTTTCTATGTGCTTTTCTTCCCTTCTCCTTGATCTTGTGTCCCTGTATACATTGTGGGTTATGTGTCCTCTAGGACATCACCCCATGTTTTCTTTCTGCAATTTTATGGTTTTGGGTCCTATCGTGATTTTAATCCACACGATATTGTTCAACAGCACTAAGGGTGAGAGAACACAAGTTAAACTGCAGTGACTTGTCACTCTCCCCTGCAAGCAGGGACAAATCAAGAGACTGGACACAACAGGAGGTGAGGGAGGGAGAGAAAGGGCCTCTCACCTCTTTTGGGAAAATGTCTTGGAGATTTCTTCAGTCAACAAAAACGGAACAACCATAGGATGGAGCAACCTCTGCTAGCTGTTTGTCACAGATGCCCAGACACTACAAGGCAGACCACGTACACCTATGTTCACGGACACGCCATCTACCATTGCTGTTCATGGCCCCAACACAGTGTCATGCACAGAGGAAGGAATCAATAATGTGGGTCCACACTCAATGGAATACTATACAGCCATTAAAACATGAAATCATGTATATGGGTCAACACGGATGGACCATGTGGTGATTTTTTAAAGTGAAATAACAGACAGCAAGAGACAGATAGTTGATGGTCTCACTCATCTGGGAATAGAAAATACAGAAATCATATAGTACACAATGCGGCAAAAGCAAATCGTGGACTAGGGAAAACATGTAGTTACCAGAGGCAACAGAGGGTGGAGGGTGGGCATGGAAGTGGATGAGGTAGTAATGGGTGTTTTGTGGAGTGCAGGGGCCCTGTGATTACAGAGTGGGAAACTAACCCCCAAATGAAAGCCACCAAAACCCGTGAATAAAGCATTTATTTGATGGTGGCAAGTTATAAATTCACATGACTTCATATTATGTCACTCATGAACTCAAATACCCATCTCAAAAGACAGAAGTTTTGTCCAAGTGACAAACTGAAAATATTTAAAAAAACAGAGGAGACTCAAATAAGGATCTCAAGGGGATAGATCTTTGCTCAAATACATTCATTGAAATGAATGCTTATTTGAGTGATTTTCTAGCACATGTTATTGATAAAAATCCGAAATCTGAATGGACTTGGTCTGGTGATTCCCATATACATATTTTTTATTTTATTTTATTTTTTTAAGATTGATTTTTATTTATTTATTTGTTTGTTTGTTTATACAAGCACTGGGTATAGTCAGAAGTGCAGGAGGGTGAGAGAACTCACCAGAGCCAGAGCGGGGAGCAGAGCAAGTAGAAGGACCGAAGTGCACGGCTGAGGGGAGCAGCGGGCAGCAGGAGAGGTCTGCGCACCATGTGGGACCTTTCTCTGGTGGCCGGGGAGCAGCCGGGGATTGAACTTGTGCTGTAGAGGCTGCAGGCAGCTTCACAACCCAGCACTCAACCGCTGTTCCACTGGGGAGGCCCCCCATATATATTTTTAAAAGAAATGTTTTCTGGACTGAGTATGTAATGATCAGTCAGGAGACTGTGGAGACATAGCAACCTGCTCCTTGAAAATACTCTTGAGGGAAGAACATCAACCCAACTCATGGTCACAGTAGAAGGAAGACAATAATGAGAAGCTGAGTATTTAGGGTACAAATTATGTGCAAGAATAAATGTCATGCTGATCATTAACATAATGTTCTTTACATAGTATAATAATGTTCTTTACATAGTATAATAAATAGCTATTTCCAAAGTAGAAGAAAAGGGAAGCGAATGTCATCTACCAGAGTCAACAAGAAGTCCTGGCGTGAGACTCAAAATACAATTTCAAAAACTAAGGGAACCCCAAAATAAACCCTTTATTTGATGTGTATAAAAAATTATGTGTATAAAAAAAGACATATATTTGAAAAGTAAAAATGTAGTTCCTCAACAAATATCATACACTTTATACTTTTATTGTAGTACTTAAACAGTGTAGTCCTGTTACAATCAAATCAGGCATCATAGAAATTAATATTCACATCAGTTGTAGGGTGTAGCATAGACTCCAATTCCCCAAGGAAGCTTCCATCCTTCCATTTCTCGCAGAGTCAACAGTGGTTTCCATTTGTCTTTTGAACAGAAACATGAATGTCTCTTAGAGGAAGATGCCACATTATGATTGTAGGGGATGGGCGAACCCACTCAGCTGTAACCCCTCCCCTCCACAGGATGTGTGAGTTCTAGATCATTCTCCCTATGCCATTTTTTCTATGTTTTCAAACATAAGTGGGAATTCAGTTTATGAACATCATATAATTGGAGATTTGGCAAATGATAGCAGTAATCAGGAAACCACAGCTTATGGAAGAATATGAGAATATAAATTTCTGGAAAAGGAAAAAATCCTAATGCAAGAAATCT
Source organism: Talpa occidentalis (assembly GCF_014898055.3). NCBI lineage: Eukaryota > Metazoa > Chordata > Mammalia > Eulipotyphla > Talpidae > Talpa > Talpa occidentalis. The sequence goes on along the minus strand of NW_023601851.1, from coordinate 13,109,078 downwards.
ATACTTTATAAATGATAACATGTAGAGTTAAAGGGAAAAGCTGGATAAATTAGGGGCTGTAATTTTAGACTGTGATATCTCACATCTTACAGTATTGGCCCTTCAGCAGTCTCCCCACAGCTGACCTCATGGCTTGGTTCCTCAGACTTTATATGACGGGATTTAAGGTGGGGGGCACCACCGTGTAGAACATAGAAAGAACCAGGTCAGACACGGACGGGGTATTTGAGGTCGGCTTTACATGAGCAAAGCTTCCAGTGGAGAGAAACAACACCACAACCAGCAGGTGGGGAAGGCAGGTGGAGTAGACTTTGGCCTTCCCTTCCGTGGATGGGATCTTCCTGATAGCAGAGAAGATGTTGACATAGGAAATGACATTGAAAGTAAAACAGCCGAAATCTAATGTCACATTAATGAGAATGGGGACAAGTTTGCTCATTAGATTTTCTGTGCAGGAAATAGACAAAAACTGAGGGACATCACAGAAGAACTGGGGGACCACAGTGGACCCACAGTAGGACAATGAAAAGGTTCCATCTGTGTGCATCAGAGAGATGACACCCCCACCCAGCCAGGACACAGCTGTCAGCTGCACACACCTGTCCCTGCTCATGATGACATCATAGTGCAGGGGGTGGCAGATGGCAGCATAGCAGTCAAGGCTCATCACCGTGAGCAGGTGCATCTCTGTAGTTACTGACATAATCACCATTAAGACCTGGAGGACACAGCCCAGGATGGAGATTGAGCTGTTGTGCCTCAGAGAGTTGGCAATGGACTTGGGGACTGTGGCTGAGATGAGGCAGAGGTCCGTGAGGGACAGACTCCTCAGGAAGAAGTAAATGGTGGTGTGGAGGTGCCGGTGTAGGGTGGTGATGAGGACGATGAGCCCGTTCCCCAGCAGGGTGCACAGGTAGACCAGGGAGAAGAGCAGTGGGTGCAGGAAGCCCATGGTCCCCTGGGTGGGGAACCCCAAGTGGATGAATTCTGTCTTGGCCGTGAGATTGGTCACCCCTGGAGCCATCATCTGCATAAAAATATTGAGCAGAATAAAACAGGACACCTGCAAGTACTGTCACAGGAGTGCCCCCGAGGTACTCTCAGGGTGTGGAGTGGAGCAGCCTCGTGTCTCTAGCTCTCTGTTGAGCCTTTTGTGTTCAGCTCCAGAAATGTGCCTTTATCACACAGTATCTGGGATTGGAAAATGAGGGACATTTCACCTGATCTTAGGATTCTACTCCGGTTGAATCTCATAGTTGACCGACAGTCCCTCCCTATGGCCCCAGCACCGCTGCTCACCCTCCATGTGCAGGTTTGTTCAGGCCCATGTGTGAGTGGGGACATCTGGACTTGGGGCAGCCCTGCCCACTCCCCACCTCCCCCCAATCTCATCCTCTCCTCCCTCTTGGGGGTGATGGAGGGGCAGGTTCTGGTGACTGTAAGATTTTTAGGAGAATGTAGTAGTATATAATTACTGTAAGATATAAGAGAAACAATCCCAGCTAATTTAAGGAAAACAAGAAAAAAAATCAACTCAAAAAATGTTGTAGCCTAGGGAAAAAGCTTTTTCAGTGGTCTAGAATCCATATTTATATTGACAAAATTAGATTTTACATAATTCTGCTGTTGTGTGGAATTAAAATAAAAACAAGATCATACCATAATAGATTTCCACAGGAGTCTCTATGTTAGTGTGAAGGAACTAGCAATATCAACATGATAGATCAGAGAACCCTGCTACCCTCCCCACCCACAAAGTGGGCATCTCTGACCAACAGAAAGTAGGAAAAATAAAGAAAGAAAATAAAACAAGAGCAAACTACAGATCAAGGGGGACTCTGCGTAGAAAAGAGCTATTTCAGGCACCGACCCTGTGAATGAGAACTGTGGAGAACTGTGCAGGAATCGCCAGGAAGTGAGAGAACAGCTCCAGGCACCATTAGAGGAAGACAAGGACTCCGTGGAGAGACCTGCAAATAGCCCAAGGCCAGCTTGTAAGCTTGTGCAGAAAAACGACACACGCTGGAAAAGCACACGTGTATCAGGCCTCCCCTGGTGACACAGGTGTTTGAGCGCAGCACTGTGGAGCGGAACGCAGCCTCTGTAGTGCGGGTTCGATCCTGGCTGGCAGGCGAGGGTCCGACATGGCGCTCAGACCTCTCCTGTCGCGCCCACTGCACCCCTCAGCAATGTATTTCGTCAGTCTGCCTGTTCTGCTCCCAGCTCTGTCTCTGGTGAATCCTCTCACCCTCCCATGCATCTGGCCTGTACCCTGGTTCTTGTATAAATAAATTAAATCTTAAAAAAAAAAAAATATGTGTATCACAACTGCCCAGGTCCCCGCGCCCACAACCTAGGTTTGTGGGGAGATGAACTGGAGCTGTCACTGAGGTGAATGTCCCTCACTGAGTAATCATATATCAGGCACCCAGACACAGGAGCAGGGTGCAAAAGGCACCATTTCTGCAAACATTGAACTGGGCTACCGTCCGCGGCCTGTATCTGAGGGCTTCAAAACTGAGAACTGGAACACGAAAACAGGGTGAGGGATACCCATGACAGTGGGCACAGGGAAGACATGGCACCCCCACGCTGTTGAGGTGCTCCACAACACCCCCACTCTATCCCCAGACCCAAGGACACTGGGAAACATCTCTTGTGCCACCTAGCGACCAGAGCAAAATCACCAACATCCTGATAGTTGGAAACCAGGGATCCCAATAACACACTCAGGCTCTGAGAAAGGAAGGCCATGAAAACGGGGCTAAGAAGGGAAATAAGTCATGGAGCAAAACCCACATTCTGGAACTGAGAGCTAGGAGCAGGATCCAGGATGAGGGACGTGCCATAGCAGCAGGCACTGCAGAGTGACAGCCAGCATTTTGAATCTGAGCCCTGAAACAGAGACCTACAGAACAGAATTCAGGGCATGGGATCCATATAGTTGTGGGCACAACACCCGGTGAACATGGGGCAGACAGAACACCCAGCTTGAATAAGAGTCCCTGTGTTGAGGTGCTCCCCTCCACCCATTCTCCATTTCTCAGAGAACCACTGGGAAAAAGCACAGGTCAGCAAGTATGGTCTCTGAGACTGTAATCAAATGACTCCCCAGTAAATTAAAAATTTAAGATTTAAAAAAACTTACCTTTAAAATTATTTGACAGACACCTAGTCTGGCGTGACACACCCACTGTCCCAGTTTGCTTCCCACAAAATTCTCACCCTCACAGAGACAGGAGGAAAAGCAAACCTCACTTGATGTCCCAGTCACCAGCTGCCCTCTGCTGTGCTGGCCTCTAGTGTCTGGGGTCCAGGCCTCTGGCTCACACACTCCAGCAGACAGGCCGCAGGGCTCACTATCTCCTTATCCTACTGCACCCCAGGCCCTGACACCATCCTCAGGTCCCCTTCCTCAGGGACCTCACCCTGAGAGGACCAGGTGTCTATTATCCCCGTGGACTTCTTAATGGTGTCCCCAGTAATGAGCCTCCTGAGTCATCAGTGCAGTCAGGGGGCCACAGGAGACTCCACAAACAGGACTGTGGTTCCCCCTCCTCAGGCTCCATCAGCCTCTAGTGAGTGGCCATGGGGACCCAGGTGTGGCCCTGTTATCAGAGCCGTGTCCACAGGTAACTGCAAAGTCACCATCATACCCTGTGCTCCCTCGGGGAAACCTGCAGAGGAGGTTGTGAGGAGGTTGGGGAAGGGGGAAGGGAATAAAGTAGGCTGGAACTAAGGGAGAAAGGAAAGTGGGGAAGGAAGACAAAAAAGAAATTCAACATAACTGAACAATAGATGGGAAGAAAACAATCTTCTGAAGTAGAAATGTTTCCTGTCATCACAAATTTACCATGTGTGTGCTTTGGTTTATTTTTTAATGGTCCGTTCTCAGCATCTACAAGTCTTCTTTGAATCTGAATCGCTACTGCTGGTGAGTGTGTCCTTTATCTTCACAAGGAGAGGGGCCTTTTGCAGTTGGAGTGGTTCTGGTGGATGGTTCTTCATGGTTTGAGATTCCTGGGGTTTGATGTCATGACTATGGTGTCTTCAAATACATGGTAGAGGCCTTTTGTGGGTGGCCTTCACTGTGTGAAATGCTTTGGAATTCAGAGTGACGCTGCCTTATACTGCCTCATCCCTGGTTTACATACACACATACTCAAAATTCTCTAGG